>NC_043980.1:16323916-16623916 GCF_902150065.1 Myripristis murdjan
TGCTCCTCTGTAAAACATCTCCACTACAGTCTATAAATTATGTGTTACAGAAAAGAGTTAATTAGGTGAGTAGTGAATTAATATCGCACTCACTTCTTCTTACTTCTTCTTCTGAGTGTATGCACATGCATGAACAGTAGATGTGTGTGCACTGTTTGTGTGCAGAAGTATTGACAAGTGAGGGAGCCAGTATGTGTGTGTGTGTGTGTGTGTATGTTTGTGTATGTTTGAATGTGGGAATGTGGCTTTGTATGCATGTTATTGGTTGATATGGTATCATGCATGAACTCTGATGAGCAGGTTTTCTGTGAGGGGTTATTTCTTTGTTTTCCACCACATCTGCCTGCACAGCTAAACCTTTCTTCAGCCTGCTGTGACTAATTGGTTGTTTATCAGACCAAGCCTTTGATCTTAATCCATTTTCTATGTATTTACTCTCTCTGTGAACTTAATGCATTTGCTCATCAGTCCTTATGTGAAAATGTTAATGTGATGGCTTGGTTTCATATTGGCAAAGCCTAGTTCCACACCAAAACATTGCTCTCAGTGGTTATTTTGCCTCAGAGAAATTTCCCTCTCAAGTACTACACCTAATTCATGACTTGGAAATCAGCCCTCTGATGTACTCGGTTAATTTTTCTGGGTAATTCTCTCTGTATACATCAGCTTATATTGCTCAGCGCTCATTTTACATGACCTGCTCAATTAGTCCAATGCAGTGCACAGAAGCATGGTTCATTGGTGTAAATTCATGCATTATTTCTGGTCCTCTGTCACCCTTGTATGTGTATTTCAGCTGGTTGACATTCACTGTCTTTCTGTCTGTGTTATATTTTTATGATTTTAACCAACCCCACTTTCTGTACCCTGCTTGGACCCATGATACATCTCTGCAAGCGAATCACAGGTCTAATGTGACTTATACACCCGCCTTACTGTATTAAGGTCTTTGGCATGCCCATAATGAGTGCACTGTATAGTATCGTAGCCTGGTATGTGCAGGCTATATGTTTCCGATTGTTTGATGATGGCTTGAGTGCTGCATTACATTTTTCACTACCTGAAGCCCACTTTCCCACTGCTGAATTTGATTCTGAATTATCATTATTATTATTATTATTATTATTATTATTATTATTATTGTTATTTTGTAATGCCAAATAACAAATTGCAACAACCAGTGAAAACATTTGGATAGTTTTCATATGCTACACAATAAAGTTATTAGAATATCAGACAATCAACAATGCAGACTCAGTTTACTCTTTACTCTTGTGTAAGGATGAGCCAATATATAATTGTGAAAAAAAAATGCTCATAAAAAGTTAGGGATAATTGTAAATTGGGGTAAGTTGAAAAAGTTGTCTAGCTCGCTAATGTACAGTCCTGTAATGTGGTGTTGGCGAGAGTCTGAAACTGTCCTTTTTTGTTTTTCTCTAAGAAAAGATGTCCTATCTGTTAAACAATAAAAAAAAATATTTGTTTCTTAACAAAATGTAAGGTTTGTCTCATGCCTTCTCTTGTGTAGACACAAAACCAAAGGGCAGTCCCCTCAAATGCAGTGTAGAATCAGTTTTGTCTGTTCTGGCATCCTAATGACTTAAATGTAAACAAAGTTACTGGAATATTTCTAAAATGTTAAAGCGAGACTGTGGTGATTTCCTCCTTGTCACTGATAAGCAGGCATCAGCTGCGAAGTGACTTTAACCAAAACCTATTTAACTGTCATAAGCTATTCTGCCTCAGTCTGTTTGTATCCCAATACATCTTCACTTTTCTAAATGCTACACTTACGCAAAGTTGAGCCGTAACAAGGGCCTCTGTGGCAGCGTCTTCTTAAATATTCTCCATTAAGAGAGCGGGGCCCTGTCCTAAATGTTTCAAGCTGATTTTAAGTAAGTGTTTTGTGTGCCCAAACAGTCTGAATGATTTAGGACATCTTTCTAAAGAGTGGTGTGGGAATGTCACGTTGCAAGCCTAGTTTGCATGTGTTTTTAAGAGGTGAGCAGATATTAATACAACAAACGTTACTTGAGGGTATTTTTTAAGATTGCAGTTTGCTTAAAAGGGCACACCCACTTAAGCTTTACTCTAATACGAAATTTATGTTCAAAAGTTGATTTATTAAGACTTTGGGTTAATGTTATTCAGATTAAATACTTCGCATGTCAAAAATGAAAAAGTTGATTTTGACAATGAAAAGTTATTGTGGCAGGTCACACATTCAACCCCCCAAAGTTTTTATGTTTTTGAATGATGCTGTTTTTCTGTAGGCACATGCATTATATATTCCAATGAATTAAAGACTTTTTTCTTACCTCACTCTAAATATCATATGTATCGATTGATTGATCGATCGATCACTATAATCAGAACTCTAGAGCAGGAATGAGCTAAAATAGTTTATGGCACTGGGAATAGGTTTGTTTGAGGATGTACTGTATATTCTGTACAAGTCAGGTTTATAGTGTCATTTTATTACTATTTAGAGACTTTGAGATAATTAGTTTGTAGAAGTCAGAAGGAAAGATGGATTATGTGAATAAAATTTGTTGAATGCATAATGCATTCCACTGCCAGACCGGATTAAGATTCTACACACGCAGACATCCTCTGACAATTTTCCTAGGGCTAAATTGTGTGTACCTACATACTCGACTTCCTAAAAAAAATACACACGTACACACACATACTTGTTCACTAATACATTCACAAGCACATTAACTCACGTGCTCACAGATACTCATATGCACACTGTAATTTAAAAGCCACACACATACACACACACACACACACACAAATGCACCATCATACACTCGTTCCTTTGAGCACATACATGTAAAAGTGAAAACTGCGAAAGCTGGATACACACAATGATCACTAGATCAACAGAAGAGGGAAGTGATGCTTATAAGAACCAAGTGTGAAAACATTATCACAGCGCATACATTATTGAGGCAGTTTTCAGATCAGAGACTTCACAGTGTGCACAGTTGATTTGTCAGAGTTGATTTCACCATCCACAATCAGCCTTCAAGTTTTACCAACAAAATGAACAAAGTGTTGCCTGATTGTTACTCTCATTTCCTATATTTGTATCTGTAGGAAACAAAATCAAAACTGAATTGTTCCTAGTGCTGCCTATTTGGTATCCACATAGCTTTATTGAATGAAGGGATTTTTCTTTCATATTAGATTAAATCAAGAACAAACGTGAATGATTGTGAGTGTGTCTCTTATGAAAGAAAAACAGTAAGGTACGTGAGCAGCGATGTTAAATTAAGATTGAAATGAGAAATGAGCTTGTAGATACAGGGGCTTGACTGAGTTAAGCCTTGACCTTGGAGGAAATTGACTTGTGTACACGATGCCATTCAGCCCTCACCAAAACCACATCCATCTACAGCTGTAGTGTGCCGCCTAACTCCTGCCCTCCTCTCTCCCCTCAGACTGACAAAGAGGAGAGCGCAGCACGGGCCAGCAAACTGATGATCATGACTGGCTAGGCACACGAAAGGAAGGAGCACAAGAGAGCCAAGGAGGGGAGGGAAGAAGAGGAATACACACTCTTGCTGCTCATCTCCTCATCTCCAAGGCAACCGTGTTCACACGCTCACAGACTTCAGGGAGGAAAGCTGTACCACCAGCGCTGGAAGAAGAAGAAGAAGAAAAAGAGGGAATGAATTGGATGGAGAGAGACCAATGAAAGAACGCCCCTCCATCACTCCATTTATCATCCTCTGTTTCTTTTATTGAGTTCACACACGAAGCAGACATTTTTGAGTTGACGTCAACTTTTTGATTTTCTGAGAACTGAGCCAAAGGCGTACTCCAGCCTGAATTACCCAGTTTTGATCTGATTCGCCGAAGGTTTGCCTTGGCTCATGTATATTTAAAATCACTGTTCACCTGGCTCCCTACAACCAATGCACATCACTTTACATAAAAGCAACTACTCTTCAATACATAGTCCTCACCCCTTGATAAATTGTTACCTATTGAATATTGAAGAGGTAACCTTTGTATAGTTTCTTTATGTATTTTTATTCCTACTTAAAACAGTAATCATCAGCCCCACACATTCCCCATAGCGATACACCCCAGTAACTCCACACTCTTCCAAACCAAGACTTTCATCTCTCACTCTGCAAGACCTTCTTCAGTCTTCTCTGCGTGACTTCATCTGTCCACCATTCCTTCATCCGAGGCTATGAGAGGAGGAGTTGAATCCCAGATCAAACCATCATGCCAGTTCTGAAGACTAGAGAGGAGATCTGGGCTGGCAATGTACAAGGTAAGCCAGGTGCTGCAGGTTCTTACATTCTCTGTTGATCCTTACCTCTGTGCGCAATTGGAGGGTGTGTATTTCAGCGCCTCAACAAAATCACTGAGTTATCAACCCTGAATGATGTTATTTGCTTAATAGGTCCATGATTCCTTCTAGAAATGTACCCAACTCTAGGACTTGCTGGGATGTAATTCAGTGTAGTTTTATGCTTATAGAAAAAAAATATTATTTTAGCATTGTAGAAATGTAACACATCTTCCTGTGATCAGTGTGTACTGTCGTTGTTCATTAATATCCAACAGTGTTTATTCTGTTTGTCCATGAATTTAACCTTAGCTCAACCATAGACGTTATCCTTTTTTTAAATGACAGTTGCAGTTTGTTTAAAAGAGCAAAATGTGGAAATATTGGGTCAAAACATATCTGAAGATGTTACATGTTGGATATTAGATAATAAATTTCTGTGTAATTTGTGATGACACATCTGGTGCTTCTAGAAATAACAGCCCCAAGCATCTGTCTCACGATTTCTTTTGGTCAAATCAGGGAATCATTTGGCTTTGTTTGTCATGAAAATAGAAGATAAGGAGTGGTTCTCTGGGGAAGTGCAGTGTTACTGCACATCATTTGATAATGACATATTTTAGAAATTGGCTGAAAACAAAATTTTTGGTGGAGAAAATTCTTCACAGAATATTGTTAATAAAGGAAACATGCCGGTCAAGTATTTTTCAATGCTTTGTACATGACTGATGTGCAGCACAGATTCTTTTTATTACAAATACATTTTCTGTGCAGATTTATTTGTACAGAATTACTGATAAATAAGGGCCATTATGTGCATACTCATAGATGTCTTAACGCTGCTTCATGCTCACTATGATATGAATGGCGCAAAAGGCAGAAGGACGCAATTATGGCCTGAACAGCGCTGAAAAGTGCTCAAAATAGAGCTCAGTAGCCACACTGCATCTCCCAGTTTTTTTTTTTTTTTTTTTTTTTAACTACACGGCACCATGGAGGGCATATTGGATAAACAGATGATGATTGGTTGAAGTGACTACCATGAAGGGGTGGGAATTTGATGGTATGTCACTTCCTTGATAAACAAATGTGGCAGAAAGTTTTGAAGAAAAACGCACTCTGTTCATTTGTTGTTTCAACCGCAAGAACCATGAATGGCCTGCCGTTCGCAGACACCGTGCCATGCTATTTGCGCTGTGAGCACCGTGAATGCAAAATGGAACATAAATCAGTCTTCGGGAACCCCTTCCATGAGCTATGGCTGTTTTTGGTTTGTTTTCATTTTAAGAAAAAGCAAAATAGCACAGGAGAAGAAGGACAAGAGGATAAGGGAGAAACATCCAGAGTGTGAAGAAGAAAGGACAAATTGTCTTTTTTGTCACACACTCTCTCGCAGTACTTTGTGAGGGTGCCTAGTGTTGAGATAAGGCATAACGAGGCACTAGCTTCAATAAGCTCATCAAAACGACAGAGATGTGCTGCTTCACAAGGGAAAACAGGTCTAGACAATAGTCCCGTCTAAAGCTGGAGTAGGGAAGTTGGAGCCTCCTTTATTGCTGAGCTTGTGCTCTTCTTACCAACCAGCCAGCCTGCGGCTCAGGCTTGAGTTTGACTGATAAAAGGATGAGAAAGCGAGTGAGAGAGAGAGAACTTGAACAGGCAAGTTTAAAAGTTGGACAGGCAGGCAAAGATAATGGAAGGACATTTTTTGGTCTAGAGGAAACAGTATGACAAAGAGTGCAAGGGAAGGCACACAGCAAAAATCGCCTTCAGAGTAGTATTCACATCTTATTCCAGTTACTGGTCACTTCAATCAGTATTCATGAACACACACCAACTTTTTGGTGTCATGAAATGCTTTTTGAGCTTTTACAGTAAAATGAACTCAAGTGCCATGTGTGGTGCTAACAGTTTTGAAACAAATGTGGAAAAATCCTGTGTTTTGTCACAGTGTCCAGTCACTGCCAATGGAGCAGCTCCAGGATTTGTCTCATGGTGGTATCACAGATTAGAGTCTTGGCTAGATCGAGACCAGTTTACGATCACAAATCTAAAGTGAGATTCCCAAAGTTACATTAACCAGCTCATAGGATTTGATGCAACTACTCCCTGTGCTATTTGTGGTGTGTGTCTCTGTAGAGACATGACTTGGATGAGATATCATTGGCATGCCAGATTCACCTCCCTACACATCAGCTCTGAGTGCTGATCAGACCCACATTCACACACATCTTGTGTTATGAGCTCAGATTTTCCCCTCAGCATATGAACTAGTAGAGAACATGATAGAAAGCATTGCTAGCAAAGGGTTAAGGCGTGGCAGACAGAAAAAGAACCAGACGGGCAAAGATCCAGGCAGAGACGGTAAATCCAGAAGGCAACATGACTGACAGTGGATGAAGGAGCTGGCTAGACAGACAGACAGACCTGGTCCTCAGAGCGTGAGCCACAAAGCTTAGGAGAGGCATGCCGTTGCAATGTCGTGATGCTGCAAGTCTGTGAAGTCGGGGACTGTTTTGGATATGGCATGAATACGAACACAGAGATGTTGACGTTGGAACCCACGGACAGCTGGCTGAGTCACTTTTGGTTCTGGGCCTCATGTGACCAGCTTTGCAAATGTTGATAGAGCCGTTGAAGGATTACAGGTGCAGAGCAGCCTGCTGTTTACTGTTTACTGAGCAAGAGAGAGCGGGAGAGAGAGAGACAGAGGGAGGGAGAAAGAGAGAGACAGAAAGGGAGAGGGAGAGAGCAAGAGCGAGGGGGGGAGAGAGAGAGAGAGAGAGAGAGAGAGTTCATTGCAGTTATAGAATCCGTCAGAAAGTCTATCATTAGCTCTCCAGGAACTGACCCACAGAATTTTTAATAACTAAGTATATAAATCCTACCTACAGAGGAAAATATATATAAAAAAACACTTGCAGATGTCTCATCTTCCTCTCTTTCCTCCATAGCTAGTCAAGTGTGATTGCGAGAGAAGGAGGCAGAGCTAAGAATAGAAGAAGGAGGGCCAATACTAGAGATACTGCCTCTACCGAGATTGCTCAGCTTCTCGGTGTGTCATTCTGTTATTGCGATCAGGAAGCATTCAACCAGTTTTCCCTGATAGTATAGATTTGTGCATGCTCTGGTGAAAGTGGACAAAATAAGACCTGTAGCTTTTAATATAAAGTTATTTTACTTATTTTCACTGAAGTATCTTACAACCAAGAGGTAGAAAAATGAGTCTGGAGCCACCGCTCCTTCTTTCATCCTGTTCACTAATGACATGGTCAGAATGTCTGGGTTGTCATATGTTGAAATTTCCCTTAGAAACTGTCACATGTCCTGTCATGCCAAGGAGAGGCCTTTTGAAGCCCTTCCACTGACAGACAGGGAAAAGTCTATTTTTTTTTTCTTTCTTAGATGTATTGAGAAGACATACCAGAGCAAAAAGACAAGCTCTGCAGGCTGAGGAAAGGGTAGAGGTGTGGAGATGAGAGAAAGTGATTGAGGGTTTGATGGAACAGAGATGAGAAACAGAGAACAGAAAGAGATGGAGACATCAGGAATCACAAGCCATCGTGTCATGCAGATGGCTTGGCTAAGATGAAGCAATGGCAAGTGAATAATTATATGTTCAGTGAGGGAAAAGGGTGAAAGGAGAAAAAAAAAACACAGAGCTGGAAATAATAGATTGAATTACTAATCAGCAATAGATCTAGGTCAATAGTCTTGATAGCTCCAGATCTTGTTAGCAATCTAATTCATTCACACAGGTTGCCATACCATACCAATGATAATACCACCTGATGAAACAGGAGATTGATTGATTGATTTATAATCTACAAGTCAAATTTAAAAAGCTAACCTAGCAAAATTCATATCTTTCTGGGTTGCCTACCAAGTTTACTTAGCAGGCAGCACATGTTTCACAAAAGTGCTAGCAGAGCTGTCAGCAGCTGATATCTTATGCATCTCCCAGGATTATGTTTACTATCTTGTATCAAGTGTCAGTGAATCAGTCTCCATTTGACCCTCTGTGTGGGAAGCTTGTCAATTAATTAACTGTGACTAAAGTTGAGTGTATGTTTAGAGAGCAGACAGCTGCAGAGGTGAGGCAGAATAAGGATTTGCCATTCCACAAATGATTTGTGGAGAAGAGCTTCAGTTCTCAGTTCTTTTTTTCCCCTTTCTTTTTTTCTGATAAATCAGAGGAACGACTGATCAGGGAGGCAGAGACAAGGCAGGATGGTGAAACTAAGCTCTCATGGGGGTAAATTGGAAGATGAGAAGAAAAAGACCGGACATGTTAGCCTGTGAGTTGCAGCCGTGTGTCTGGGGCTGTTACCATGTTTAGCCTTAAGTGGAGGGGAGTGTGTAGCCGTATGTTTCAGAGATTTATTTGTGTGGGATTTTGTGCACACAGTGGGAACATGAACTAAATGTTCTGGGTTCATGTAAGATGAAACTTTAGATGTTAGCGCAGTGCTTGAAGTTTACATCAAGACTGCATATTAAATGCCTTGTCAGGAGTAAAAGTGAATTTATCGTAAGGCATCATGAGGCCTGTCTTAACAAAAATGTAATCATTTGTACTTGTCTTACTATAGGCAGTGAGTCTCAGTAACATTTTTTTTTTTAACGCAGAAGGGATATATACAGTTTGTACTTTATATTCTGTAGTTCTTTTAGATGAAGCACTTCACACAGATAATGCCCACTATGTCAGTCTCTGAGGAGCAGAGGCCCTGAATGAGCTGTGATCTGTATAGCCTTTCAAATGAAAATGAATGGCCACAATCAGAGCTCAGCGCATGAGTCACTGCAGATATCATGTCACATCTCAGGCTGTGATTATAATGAATGAGCTGGTCAGTGATTTCAGATCAGTGTTCACAATGTGAGTGACTTGAGAGTCAGTGCCAATTGTATTCTAGAGGTGTTAGACCAGTCCAGACCGCATGTGCTTTGGCTTCAATTCAGTTCAGTTCAGTTTAGCTCAGTTCAATCTAAGCCATTCATTTCTGTTCAATTCAGTTCCATTCAATTCCAATGCATTCCATTTCGGTTGATTCAATTCAGTTCAGTTCAGTTTGATCTATTGGCATGGATCTCAAATGAACAAATCATACTATCGTAAATAAAATAAATAATAAAATAGTACATACAAAGTTGAAGGCCTACATAACAAGAAACATTGGGAAAAAGGAATTCTATCAAACAAAAGCACTGCCTGACCAGATGCTCTGCTGGTGGGCAATCACCATTTAGGAGATAGTAATTATCTCCACCAGGCAGCAGCCTTGAAGGGATATTGTGTTTGGTTGTGTGTGTGTGTGTGTGTGTGTGTGTGTGTGTGGATGTGTGTGTATGAGTGTGAGTGTGTGTCTGTCTGACTGTCAGCAGCTAATCTCATATACTACTGGGCCTATCAGCTCATTATTTTTGTGCACAGTTATGATTATGTGATCCAAGACCTCTAGTGGTTGTGGTAATTCAAACCTTTGAAAAACATTTGATCTCATCAGCATTCAGGCCCCCCCAGCCCCCACCCCACATTCCTGCAAGTGTCTGCCTTGGAGGCTGCACATCCACTGACTATCAGGCGAAACATTTTATTTGGTAGATTTTTTTAGGTTTAGTGCTGCAAAAAAAAAAAAAAAAAAAAAAAAAAAAAAAAATCCAAATTTTCCGCCCAATCTACTTGGGCTCTGTACAGGAGTCTTCAGGGAAAACACTGTTTTTTCTCTGTGTGTGTGTGTGTGTGTGTGTGTATGTCTATTTATCTATCTATCTATCTGCAGCTAATCTTGCACACTACAGGGCCTAACCTGATATTTTTTGCCACACAGTTATGACTATATGATCAAGGACCTCAGGATGATGACCTCAAGGGAAGTTTTATACCATAATTGATTGCTAACTCCCCAGCTAATTCTTTGTTGCCCATGTCTGAACACCAGGGAAGGTGAGATTTGTGTGGCAGAGAGCTCTACTGAGTGCACTCTTTTAGTTCTGTCTGTTTTTACTTTTAACTTCATTTCTCTAATTTTTTAGATAAAGGTAAAGTGTAAAGCAGTGCTGGTCTGAGTATGATTAGTAGTTGGTATTGTATTGTTGGTCAGGGACCAACAATACTGAGGAATTGAGTAATTTAGTTTGTGGTGCCTGAAAGTTCCATGTGTCATGTGGAAATTTCAAGGCTCTTTTTTATATTTCTCTTTAGTTTATTTCTGCTATTGACTTTGTACTCATGGAATACTTTTTCAATAAAGGTACACCTAGCTGAGCCTGTAAACTGCAACACAGGGAGAGAGAGAGAGAGAGTGAGTGAGAGAGAGAGAGAGAGAGAGAGAGAGAGAGAGAGAGAGAGAGAGAGAGAGAGAGAGAGAGAGAGAGATCAAATTAAAGAGAGAGAAAAGTGCTCTTTGGTTCCCTAAGGCTCCACCCTACAGCTCCCTCCTGTATTTGCATAAATGTTGCATATAAATCTCTCTGAATGACATGGCCAGCTACAGATATGACAGAGGGCTATAGCTTGTAGGCAGTACAGCAGCAGGTGCTGGCAGAGGTGTAGGGACACCTTGAGGGGACTCCAAAGATCTTTGTACATTGTGAGACGTGAGGGAATTTGGAGGAGCTTTAAGACAGACAGACTGAATAGTCAGTTAGGCCTAAGATGTATTTCACAGTTTTCACTACAGTGCAGTTGCTTTTAGATTTTTTTTCTTTTTTCCAGTGGAATAATTTTATTATTCCATTGGAAAATCCTGCTTTCATTGACTTTTATTGGCCTGAATAATGTAGCATGTGTGTCAAAAAAGACTTATGCACCTAAGCGTTGGCTCGGCCAGCATGGGGAACGGGTCACAAATTTTTCATCAGAGTAGGCACTGTGTGAGAGGGTGTGGGGAGGGCGTTGGAAAAACGTTGCAAACCAATGGGCTCTTATAACATACTGTACATATCACAGACAGAGGGCAGAGGTCTACATGCACTTGATTAGACACATAGCTGACCTATATGATATGCAGCTATGATACAGTGGTGGTCCAGGTCCCCTGAGCCCCCAAAAGGCGCCCTATCGCTGCAGAGAGGCACAAGTCCCTTTGCAGCTAAATTAAGTCCAGAACAGGAGATACAACCTCCGTGGAATAAATGGTTTCAATGAGGTAATGAAGACCCCAGGGGATAGAGGGATCCTTCCTCGACCCCTCATTTTATTCAACCCCTGTGCATCCGAGCGTGTGTACTCTGTCGTGTGTGTATGTATTGTGCTTATATGGTCATATGTGTGTGTGTGCATGCCGTGTCTCTCAGTCACTCTATTTCCCTCTGATGAAGAGAATATATGGTGTTGTTTAGAGAGCCGAGGCAGCCCTGATGTGACAGTACAGATCCGTAGTGTCTCTTGTTATAAGTGCAATTAGCAAAGAGAGCATTCTTGACCAAACTGAAGTGCACTTAATCAAAACCCAAGACCCTCCTCAATAAGTGATTTTCCTGCCATTGTGGTCCATCTACAAGACCGAAGCAAAGTGACACATTATTCAATATAGATGACTCTCATGGTCTGTGTTAGGAGATTGCGTGAAGACTAGCTGTTACATGTTAAACTCTTTCAGTGGTGCGCACACTGCAAGCTATTGTCTTCTCTAGGCTATGTTTTCTCCTGGCAATCTTGTTTTCTCCTCCTTCAACCCACTCATTTTCTGCCTATACTGTACTACTGCTTGTTGCTATTCTTCCTGTATCAGTATCTCATCTGTCTCTCTCTCTTTCTCTCATCTCTCTCCTCTGTCTCCCCTTGCGTTTTAATTAAAAACTCACAGAGTGTTGAGAGGATTCAGCGTAACATCAATTTAAATCAGAGGTTGCCATTTTCCCAACATTAGAGTCATGCTAAAATCCTTAGTTGCTGTGCACACTACATCAGTGTGCACAGCTCTATTTTATAACATACTTGGGGCAGTTTTCAGTTGCAGACTGCAGACCTCCGGATGAGACACAAATGAACATGGCACTATATGGAACAAAAAGGTGGAGTGTCAGGATATTTTGAAACATACTTCGCTCAAACTGACAGTTGACGTTGTGGGAATGAATTGAATAATTACAGTGGATGTAAATAGAAAGTGTGTTGGCTTGTACCACCCCGGTAGGGGAGTCATTATAGCAGCTTGACATCTGATTACCTGACTGATTTGAGCACAGCAGAGTCAAACAGCTCAGACTGACAAGTCAGAGCGTGCGTCACTGCACTAACTCTAGTAAAGGCTCTTAGTTGGTGAAGGTGAGAGCAGCCCTTCTCTCAAAACACTTGGTTTTCATTGAAGGACAGTGGGCAATACACTCACCTTGAGATTTTTTTTTCTTTACATTTTTTATTTAGACTGTTGGAAAATAGAGAGGATGACAGAGGAGAGAAAGCTCTAGGCTAGTGAGGACACACATGCAGTTTCAGAGGCAATAAGGATCTTAAACACTCAACTATCCCAAGGCATCTTTCACAACCTTTCAGTCATTTTTTTAGTAAAAATAGAGGAGAGATAAAACAAGGGTTGCAAGACATCCACCTGCAGTCAAACGCACTGGACTGGACTGCTAGAACATTGTGCTCAAGCCAACAATGTGCAGTTGTTAGCAAAGTCAGCAAAATATAGAGTGTATATATACATAAAAAGTATTTTCAGTAGCAGTGGGGTTTAAGTTTTCCTTGTCTTGTTTAAGTCCAGACAGCAGCATAAAATTTGAGTGCAGATTGTCTTACTATCATCTCAATCCTCCCAGATATGTGATGTTTGCCAGTTTACCTCTGTGTTTTTTAAGTTTAGGTTAGGTTTTTTAAGAAGGGTCCTTCAGCTGGATAGATTATCAACAGTCAACACCATCTGCAACCTGGGATTATTCTAAACCACTTAAAAATAGCAGAGACAACACCTACATTTTGTCAATTGTTTGCTCCTTTTAATTAAAAAAATGGTTTGTAACCCTATAACCACAAGACTGTTTGTCTTAGGCTAGATATTTAAGAAAACCATCTTATTTCTACCTTGTTTATGCCTTGTCTTGTTGATAAGCAACAGTGTTTTTCTGAATTATTGATGATGTCTTAGGGTTGTGGTGGTAACCAGAAATGTCAAATCTGTCTTACATTTCCCACATGCAAGACTGAACACAGTTGCATCCTGACATAGTCAACATTGTCACCTGCTGCTGACAGCTAGCCCTTCAACTTAAAAGAAAAAGAAATAAGGATTTTTTTAAAAACAAACAGGTCATATACAGATGTTGAAGCTACAAGTGATATCATAACTCCTCTTCATTTGTAACTGTTATTTGTTATTATTTATGAGCCATGTGTGATACAGTGTTTTCTTAGTGGAGCTGACAAAAGTACGACTGTTACCTGTAACTGAACACCCACTAGATGTAAATAGCTTCTTAATAGATATGCCTGTCAGGCTACGTTATCCACAATGTCTTTCAGATACCGTACAGTGCAGCCCACCACAGTGTGTCTCGAGGGATATAGTGGAGCCTGATAATTGTGGGTCTACGTGTGTTTTAAACAGCGTACCAGAATCTTTCAATTTTAATGTCTCTCAGGCTGCTCAGGCTACTTGGAGCCTCTGCAGCGTATACACCCTGTAATCCCCCACAGTATTAAGGACAAGCATGTATTTACCAAGGTTTGCACAATAGTCTTTTCCCCACTGCTCACATTCATTACTGTGGGAACTGACAGAGGCCGAGCTGATCAAGGCGCACAGTGGATGGCTTGGCTGATTACATAAAGTTTATATTTGCAGACTGGAGAAAGTGTGATTGAGTGTGTGTGTGTGTGTGTGTGTGTGTGTGTGTGTAGTTGCAGGGCTCCTGCTGGTGGTTTGTACTGTTTGACAGAGTTTCTTGATCATTGCTCTTTGCAAATGTGAGATGTGATGACACTGATACTAAGTCAGACAACAGATGCCTCAGTCTTGTTGACACGAGCCACTTCACCCCTGGGCATGCTTTATGCCTGTGAACCTGCTTGTGTGTGGGAGTGGGTGTGGGTGTGGGTGTGGGTGTGTGTGGGTATGACTGTGTAGTGCCACACACACACACACACACACACACACACACACACACACACACACACAAGCAGGTTCACAGGCATAAAGCAACACTTCATATTGAGAAAACAGGAGCCACTAACACATCAGGGGGGCTCAGATGTCTGTGTATGAATGCATGGAACCAAACAGTCCTTGACCTATACATGCTGTGTTGAAAATGTTTCGCTCAGGATGCACGGCTAGCTCTGTGTTCATACATGTGTGACTTTATTGGTGCACTGGGGAGAAGGTCAGTTAGGTCTAAATTAGCGGGTACAAGCGACACACGTGTGGGTGTTTTGTATAGCTGCACATTGCCACTTATCCACGTTTGCCCTGCGTAGCAAATGTTACTGTAATTGCTGTGTAAGTGCTCTAATAGACACACAAGAGCACATGAAAGCATATGTCAACTTAGATTTGTTGATGCAATGTTAAATGGTGAACTTTAGAAAAAAAAAATTCTGTGAGTAAATGATCCACTCGACACCCTCCATTTAAATGTTATTAATTGGGAGTTGTTAATGACAGTGAAGATGTTCTGTGTAAGCCTGATTAGTCCAAATACCATCGTAGCTCGTGTTTAGTCAGTCTGCTGCCTGGTTCCTTCCCTCTTCCATGTTGAGCTTGTGTTGATTTGCCTTTAGCCTTTTTTTGGAGCTTTATTATTAATGTGAGGTGCACTTAAAGATGGATTGTTGGATCGTCTCTATCCGCAGGAATGTGTTATCATGTGCAGGCATTTTCAAACTTCTTCATGTTCCAGACCCCCAAGGTGAATTTCATTAAATTTCCTAGGAACCTGAATATGAAAAAAATACATTTTGCTTTGTGTTAAATTGATTAAAAATACAAGAAAATTAATTTAAATTTCTTTTAAAAAACATGTGGAAAAAGTGATTAGCAGTTTTGCAAAATAACACAGGCACATAAGTAACAAACAATGGCAAAGAAAATAATCCGAAAAGTAGTAAGAAATTTCCTGAAAAAACAAAACCCAACAAGAAAACTAGATTTATAATAGTGATGCTGGATCTGTGTCAGAGCCGTGTTCAGATACCTTTCACAAGCATGTAACCCTTTGAAACCTGAGCAAATTATCTTGATTTATTTAAAAAAAAAAAAAATACCAGAAAATTAGCAAAAAGACTATCATAAAATTTGCACACACACACGCACACGCGCACACACACACACACACACACACACACACACACACACACACACACACACACACAAAATGACCAGAAAGCATTTAGATGTCATATACTTGAACACTGCTAGATAGACTGAAAGTCCTGAGGTTAAAACATAATGTTACAATAGTTACTCATCCATTTTTGTGTTGTTATAATTTCTAGTAAACTGAATTATCATCAAACTTAACCTTTCTTTGTTTTGCTGTGGACCTCCTGGAAGCCCCTTAAGGACCTGTGGGGGTCCTCAGACACCACTTTGAAAACCACTGATCTAGTGTTTATGTGGGTGTGAGTGTTGCAAAACTGAGAGAAAGGCACGCTGCTGTGTATTTTATGTTGCAATGATTTTATTTTTGTCAGTGAGAGTCAGTGCACCGATGCTTACTCTCTCAGATGATAGTAAATTGAGTATTATTGGGAGCGTGTACTCACAGTGTGTAGTGTATTGTATGAACTGATGAAGGCGTCTTTCTCTGTGTGTGTGTGTGTGTGTGTGTGTGTGTGTGTGTGTGTGTGTGTGTGAATTGTGTGTATCTTCTGTCCATCAGGGTGCTATGTGGAGGAATATTTGAATTGTCACTATGGAAACCGAGCGCTGCTGTTACACAGAAACACAGATCTGAATGTGTCTCTCCTTCTCTCTGCTCCCTCTTTTACTGTCACACTTCTTGCCTTATTTTTTTCTTTTTTTTTCTAATAGTTTCCTCTGGTACCCTCTCTGTATTCGTCCATCCACCCTTTTACGGTACTTCCAACCTTCTTTTTGAATGCATTCTGGTTTCACGCCACTCCTTTCTTCTTTATTCTGCTTTCCTTTCTTCTTTCTTTAGCTTTCCTTCATGCCCCTTTATCCTTTGCTCCTCTTTTATCATCTTGTGCTAATCATGTCTTCTTTTATCTCTCTTTCTTCAGCAGTCTTGCCCCTCCACCCCTCCCTCTGTCCTTCCCTCCTGCGCTCTCTCCCTCCTTCCTTTGGGTTTCTTGTTGCTGTTCCTTCCTCCACCTCCATCTCTTTTGTGCATATCTCTATTTATTCTCTACCTCGCTCCACTCTCCTCTCTCCTCTTCTCTTCTCTCGGCTGCCTTCCTCCCACTCATTTCCTCCTCCTCCTCCATCTCTCTGCTCCACCGTGGTGTCCTCATGGAGAATTCAGCTCATTTACAATTAGCTTGTGCACCTGCAATTAAGGCTGACAAACCTCTGATAATTAGACCTTTTAGACAAACTGTTTTTAGCTGGAGATTACAACCCCCCCCTTCTGTTTTTCTGCACTGTTCGGCCTCTCCCCTGCGCTCACCCTATTTCACAGATTTCTTCCTGCTTTCTATCACTGTTTTCTTCCTTGGTCAGATTTCAGCTGTCCTTCCCCACTTTTTTCTCTCCTTTCCTTTATTCTGTCTTGTGCCTTTTGGGTTGCTGCTGACTGGATCAACTCCACAACACCATGGGGTGCTTGATAAATAAAAGAATAAGGTACAGTGTGGGAGAAGAAGAATGAGCTGTGTGTTCTGTCCTTTGTTTGTCCCTCTCTAAAGTGTGCCACCCCCCCATGCTTAATTTAGAATATTAGCATGAACATACACCATCAATGGTCTTCATTTTTTCTATGCAGAAAATGAGCACAAATTTGTAGGCCCTGTATAAGCGCAGGCACTCACACAGACACACAAACACATACACAGTCAGAAACCACAATTTTCACGTCAGGCATGACTAATTGTGTTTCTCCCTGCCTGTCGCCTCCCTCTGCTCACATCTTTCACATGACCCCCCCACCCACCCTCTTTCTTTCTTGTTCCGTCGCCCATCATCTCTCCTCTACTCCACTGCTCTTTCTATGGCTGTTAATACAGGAGCAGTAAATAATAGCAATAATAGTAAATAATAGATCTGCGGTTGACTTCAAAGAGCAGCGAGGGGAAGGTAGTGGGGTGGAGAGAGCAAGAGAAAAAGAACGTGTCTGGAGGGGAGAGGGGTTAATAGCAATGAAAGGTAGTGCAGTCGGAGAGAGAGACACATACAGAGAGAGCGAGCGAGAGAGAGAGAGAGGGAGAGTATCACTCAAGCCCAGTCTGAGTGTCTAATGGTCACTTAGCCTGGCAGCCAGTCCATGAAGCTGTGAGCCTGTCAATCTGTCAAAATGCGCCGCGTGTTGTCTTTGCTCTCTCAAAACACACACACACACTCACACACACACATACACACACACACTTCACTATCTCTTTCCTTCGCTGTCTTTGATATGTGCCACAGGGTTTGTCCAAGGAAGTCACAGTACAGTATAATGAATCTGGCGTTGTCACTTGGCGCTTTATGAGAACTTATAGGCTGCTCATGGAGTGTTCTTTGATTACTGAGCTATGTGTGTCACATAGTTCAGTCTGTGTTTAGAGGCTGAATTGCTGTAATGTACACTTAGCTGTTTGTAGACTTTGACAATGTCATGATAGCACATTAATTTTTTAAATTTTCAGTCATCTGAAATGTTATTCATCATTGCACTAGTGTATTACATTTATCATCTCTCTCTGTCTCTCTTTCCCACCAGGGATTGCATTTACACTCCTCCACAATGCTTGTCAGCCTCCGCCTCTCTACCTCCCGTCTTCAGGACAGGCGCTTCATCTCCCCCTCCTCCTCCTCCTTCCTCCCACCCCCTCCTCCCGAACACTCGTCACATCACCCCCATCCCCATCTGCGGCTGACCCTGCCCTCCCTCTCCCTGTCCTTCTCTCTGCTCCTTCTCTCCATTCTTCTCCTGCCCATCTGCGAGTCCCGCAGGGGTGGCGGTCCAGGTGGAGGTCCAGGCACAGGGCCCGGAGGTGCCCAGGGGGGACAGGGTGGCCAGAGGGGTGGCAGCAGCCAGCGGGGTGTTCTCATCCCACCTCACTATCCTCAAGGCTCACCCCCTATACCGCCAATCAGTCCCAAACTGATCAACTCACTGAGCATCACTGTCATCTTGGTGGGCAACTCTAGTGAAGTAGCCCTGGGAGCTGGACTTGAGAAAGAGGACTTTCTTCACATCCCTTACCCTCCCAAAGTTGAAGTGGTCACCATGAATGAGACTGACCCCAAGAGTATCATCAATCGGATCTGTACCCAGATGACGAGGAACTCGGTGCAGGGCGTTGTGTTCGGTGACGACACAGACCAGGAGGCCATCGCCCAGATCCTGGACTTCATCTCTGCCCAGACACACATCCCCATCCTGGGCATCAGAGGAGGGTCCTCCATGGTCATGGCTGCCAAGGTAGGGAAATACTTTGCTTATTTGCGGAAAAGACAAAATGGCCTTGGGTATTGTGAATCATGCGTCAATGTTTCAACCCTGTTGGGTGTTCATCATCATCAGACACTGATGCTAAATTGATTTGCTGCTGAGCCTTATTCAGAATCAGAAATGCTTTGTTCCAGCGTCTTCCAGCAATTCATGTCTTTGTTCAAGTTGCTTATTGTCAGTCCACTGCCTGATAAATTAACTTTTGTGTATGTATGTGGATACTATAGCCTTTGTCTGAATACTGATATCCTATACAGTGTTTCCCACAGAATGACACTGTAAGATACTGGGGTGGGGGGGTGGGGGGGTATTGGCCATTTGTCTATTGAGCATATTTGAAAGAACACATTACCATATTTCTTTTAGGTTATTTTTTTTATTTTACCATTTTAATTCTAATTAATTCTTACCTTATTTAGTGCACTGCACATGCGCACACAGACACCTCTGGTCTCCCACTGCACTCACACCAGCTTGCTCCACCCCACCTCTTCCTATCCCTCCCTCTCCCTGTATTTGTCTGCTCTGTTGACTTTCCTCATCAGCAGTGTGTTTTATAAAGTCGCCCACACAACTTGCGTCTTGGATTTTTTTCAACCATGACCAGGACCGGGCGATATGACCTCAAATTAATATCATGATTAATTAAGGAGTTTACCTTGATTACGATAAATTATTTTTTCCCCCCTCATCGGAAAATATTATTCAGTGGCACGGTTGTGCTCCAAGTGTTGAAACAGATTGGTGGTATTACCTTTGGTTACTGAAACTGCTTTTCCGCAGTGTTTGCATTTGATTTCTTTTTGTTAAGTGTGGTCTTCACTAAAGCCAAAATGTGTCCAAACGACGGACACAGCATTTTTCTTTGGTACAAGCTACCCAAGTTGAGTCATTGTTTAAGTTCTCCTCCATGTTGCTTCAATGTCACCAACTGGACAGGGTGGAGTCACATGACTACACATACTGTAGTATGTTATTAAGGGGAAGTTACATGAATACATGCAGTGGGGAAAGTGTACAGACAAAAAAAAAATTGAAATTACCGACATGGACAAGATTACGTCGGTTAGGGATTCTGAATATTGGTTTTGATTAATTCTTGATTAATTGCCTATCCCTAACCACGACTCTATTTTCAGGTGAGCTGTATGTTGAGGTGGCTTGCTCCTCAGATGCAGAAATTAGTTATGTTGTCAGAGCCGGTGATAATAACATTAACTTTAGGTTGGAGTGCGATGTCACAAATCTCAGTTTGAATCAAGACCTTCAAATTCTAGTGAATGTCCCTCAATTTGTCACAAAAACAGTCACAAAAAGAATAGGGGAGCTGATTCAGTGCTTTCTGAGATATTCTACCTTTATATTTTTATGAACTGAACCCAAAAAAGCCATCGTGATGGATTTATTTTTGGCATTTAATCTATATTAGTCATTTGTTTCCACTCGGATCATGAGGAAGAGTGAGAAAACCGACCATTTTAGCCATACTATTTCAAGCGGACTCTCACCACCCAGAGGTGGTGCTTCTCATTCCAATGCAGCCCCTGAGATGATTGATTTAGTTCTTAATTGACTTCCCCTGTGAACCTGACATCATACTGAAGTTCCTGACAGCGAGTCGACTCAACCCTAAAAGGACTCACAGCATGAAACAATAGGATGCTAAACAAGTCAAAATCCAGCTCTGTGGGATCCAGTTATAAGAGATCTGGTATAAAGTGGGATGAACTAGGGGAATCTATGATCTAGAAATAGAACAATAGCCTTCAACAATGCATTGGAATAATGCTGCGTTAATAGGCTTAGCAGTGATTTAGTCGATTACAGAGGAATGTGGGAATCCATATGACACTGAGGTTGGAGTTTGTTTTAGCTTCTTTATCCAGTCTACATCTTGGGATGATCTATATTGCAGATTCTCTGCAGTTGTTTTGATTTGTTTTTCACATTTTTATTTTGTTTTTAAGCTCGCTTGAATTGACTCATTGGTGTTGATAAAACTGTGCAGGTTCAAGACTTTTTCTTATCACATCATATTGTGCTTGAGACAGGTGATAAGAGGAAAGAGTTGAAGAGATTCAACATTTGAAGCAACCTCTAGGTACTCCTCTAGGCTTTTTAATCTCCAAAGTAAAACACAGACAGGATAAATTACAATTTGTCAAAACATAATCCATTTGACAAAAGAAATCCAGTGGAAATTTTAAGTGGACTCCTATAGGAATCCAGACTCGATGATTGCTCTCAAATTAATTACAGATATTTGTAGGACTGCTTTACAGTCTCTGTCTGTATTTTATAGGTCACTTAGGCCTACAGTTTTATTATGTCTGTGCGCCATGGTGCACAAATGCAGGACATTATGTCATGGTGGTATATGTATGTAGTGATATATGTAGTGATATATGCCTGTCTGTGTATAAACACACTCTTGTTAACACAGTAACAGCAACACATGAAGCTGCATATTTACACCACAGGTTCCCCCTGTAGACAAGATGATTTGATTAGATTTTAGAGCACTCTGTTGCATAAATCTGCATATTGATGAGGAAAAATTCTCCTCAAATTCTTTAACATTTTAAGATGCAGTGTTCACATTAATACCACCCATGTGTTACGTGAAGACAAATATATTGACATAAAATATTTGCAAATTAATGCATTAATTTGCTTAATTAATTACTCAATTTGCATAATCACTTATGTTTAATATATCCCAGTTATTCTGGAGGGATATCAAGCAGCTCAAGTGCATCTTACGTAATTTCAAAGTTAAGTTAATTTAAGATAAGAGCCTTAAGTGAATAGTTGTGAATCTACTCTGGAATCAGTTTGACCTGTTGATTCACAAAGAGCATTTAGTCCACATCTATCTCTCAACTCGAATTAAAAAAGAACCAAAAAAAAAAAAAAAAAAAATCCCAAATTGTATAGAATACAGTTAATGTCTCCTCAGATATGGTGATGGCTTCTGATGGTCTAATGGCTGTTTGGTCAGCCTTGGAAATGCTCATAAAAACCTTGATGGCCTTTTCTTTTTCTTCAGTGGCAGTCAATACAAGTTCACTGACCAGGTCCCTCTTCACTAGAGAGAAAGTCAAGACTCCTAGAAGCAGGAGCATATAAAAATGCATTAGGGTGGGCTCTAGAGAAAGAGAGAGAGAAAGTGATGGGGGTATGATGGGGAGGGCGAGGAAAAGAACAATAGACTGATACTGTAGAGAAAAGGAGAAGGAGAGAACAAGAGAATAAACAGAGAGAGAGAGAGAGGGGGAGGGGTGAAGGTTATGAAATAACAGCATGCGTGGGTGTTAAGGAGAAGAAGATTTTACTCAACATATAATTACCTCATTTTAGAGTTGACAGAAAGACAGAGGGCACCAACTGAGAGTGACGGGTGGAAAGGGATAGATAAGAGTCGAAGCAGGAGGGCAGCAGACATGTTAAAGCAACAGAGCATGAGAGAGTGGGTCAATGAGATTGAGCTGCATAAGGCATAATTTGATGCTTAACGGTTAGTTGAAGATATCTAGGTGTTTCTCCCCATTCTTGGTAATTGCCATTCACTTAGCTCCTTCCACTATGCCTTAATTCTTCCTCTCATGCTTATTCACTGTCACACACACACAGCAAGAGCTGAATGCAGTGGATATGGTTGGCATGGAAACCACTTGCTTATACATTTCTCTCTCTATATATAAAGGCAGTTACAGAGGGGGAGAGAAAAGGAGGCATGATTATTTCTGAGTCTGACAAAAGCAGCACAGAGGGATAGAGGGATGAGCCTGATAATGCCCTGATCATGGGGGGTGGACAGAGGGCCAGGGGAGTGTGAGATTTTGAATAGATTAAAGCATGAAAAACAGAGGTGGAAGGACAGGGGAATAGGATAAAAAATAGGGTGCCGAGGTGAGAGGAGAGGATGTAAAGGTGGATTGTATTGTGCTGTATGCGTAAATAGAGAAGGAGGAGACTGAGAATAGTTTAAAAAAAAGTACTGGAGGAACCATGGAGAGAAAAAGAGCTGTGTTCTGTGGGTGAGATGGAAAATGAAGCATATAGAGTCATGAGGGGGAGTTGTATGAACTTAACTGTGTTATGTGTGTGTGTGTGTGTGTGTGTGTGTGTGCGCGCGCACGCGTGTGCATGTGCATGTGCATGTACATTCATGCGCATGTGCATTTGTGCCTGTGTGACTGCGAATGAGAAAGTGAGTGAATTTCCTTTTCAGCATCAATAACTCAATTCCCCACAGGTTGCTGAGTCCATTCTCTATCAATCCACAATTATGTCTAATCTATTCCGTTCTAAATCTCCCATTGCCTTTCACTCCAGGCATCTATGTAGGGCAAACCACTTGATTTCTCAATATCTGGTCAACGAGCAATTACGATTTCCATTTAAAAAAAAAAAAAAAAAAAAAAAAAAAAAAAAAAATCATTGAACACATGTGTTGTTTTTTATGGCAGTTGATCTACCACATGATTCCACATGCTCACAGCCTCAATGCACCATGGCATAGCCAAATAAACTGGCCTGATTCGTTGTTTGTATGCCTAGAATACCTCCCAGCACTCCTGGCTTTATTTTCCCTCTGAATACCCCATTATAATGAATCAGTGAGCCAGTGACAGATGCAGGTAGGCCCATTATGCACCAAACAATTCACACACTCCCATTTAGCCATTAATTCAGTCTGTGCCATGTGTTGGTATTGGCATAATAGGATGACAGTGTTGGCCTCAGTCCACACTCAACTCAGGCTCTGGAGACTAATGAGGTCTCCCAGATCTATTGTTGGGAGTTTTGCTCTGTGTATGTGCGTGCGTACTCTTTGGTGCACGTGTGGGTACGTGTCTGTGCATGTGTGAGTGTGCGTAGCACACTGGTGTTCAATGATAATGGGCCTTGTGTTTAGGGAGATTACAGCAGTTGTTTTCCCTGCAAACAAGGTACCAAGAGGCGTTGAGCTTCCTGGTGCCATTTTTAATAAATGGTCTGGTTTCCTGAAAGTTGATAGTGATTTTTTTTTTCTTTTTGTTTCATCTCACATCGCTTAGCCTTTTTTGAATCATTCAGAAGGTTTGTAGTTCTTGCTGTTTTAACATAAACCTCCCCTTGGGTTAAAAAAACAGATTGTCCAGTCAGGCAATAGTAAAACTCGTGGCTGAATGGGCTGGGCTTGTGTCCCAGTTGTGGTGCTCTGGCACTCTTTGTATTGTGATTAGTCCTGTTGAAAGAAAGACAAAATATCCAAGGAGGAGTCCTTTGGAAAAAGAAAAGACAGAGAAAAAACAATTTTCTATATCTAAACAGCACTATACATCACTTAATACAGACTGACCAGTCACTGATTGATTACTGCAATTACTGACTTTCTCTGTCTTAAAATAGGCATCAGTTGCCCAGAAGCGTGTGTGGACTTCTTGGAAAATAGACATGGTCAGAAAAGTAAATTATTTTGTGGTCCTGTAGGGCTACTTAGGCCTGTTTGACATTAACGGATGGACCAAATGGTTGCTGTATGGTGATAGGTGATTGCTAATTTGTTGTAGCTGATCTGATTGTCTGAGCCAGGGGTACATTATATTGTCTCATCCTATTGTTCTCTCTCCCAATTTGTGGTTTTATGACTCCCCTTCTTTCATCCTGCATGCACCATGTATCCCATTATGCTTGGTGGTTGTACATGAGGGGATAATGGACTGGCTCTGTAATGCACCCTTTTGCAATTAGGACCGATCCCAAAAGAAGGGGGAATTAAGGAGCAAACTACAGTGATACCGCAATTGTGCATATTATACCACATGCACCTATTACAAGATATTATTCTTTGGTATTCTTAGTTCTCTCATTCTTATTCTCAGTCCTCCCTGGATGAGATTAGTTTTGAGGACAGTAGGCCTCCTTTATCAATGTTGTGTAGAAAGGAGTGCATATTTGAGCATTAGGAAAGATGTAAGAACTCCCCCATGTGTGATTTATCAAACAGTTGCACCTCCTCAAAACAATATGTGATCTGATCTTAAATTGATAGATCAGAGCCAGCTGTGAAACCAGGGTGTACACATATCCCTTATTAACATGCCATCTGCACGTGGCACGCCTTACATTTTGCCATATATGCTGCCATGTGATGATCTTAGCCAATAAAAGGAAGGATTGAGCTTGCAAGCTCTCATTCATATGAGTACAGTGCTTGTGTTTAGTAGGCTATAGAGGCTATTCCTATTATTCACCTATTAGAAGATAATAAAAACCTCTGCCAGTAAAGCTATACAGTGTGAAAATTTGACCAAATTGTAAAAATAATGCACAATCATAATTACTCTGCCTCCCATAACACTACATCTGAGTTTCTTCACATCATCTAAAGAATCACCACATGACCAAAGCTTTTCAGACCAATTCAGTAACTTAAATAAACGACAGTTTGTTGGCATTAAGGACATTAATTATGCCTTGCATAAATGGCATCATTCTCTCTCTCTCTCTCTCTCTCTCTCTCTCTCTCTCTCTCTCTCTCTCTCTCTCTCTCTCTCTCTCTCTCTTCCTCTAAGCCTCATAAAGGTCAACAGCTTCACCTGTTGATCAGTGGAGATCAGAATACAGTAAATGTGAAGGTTTAGTTATTGAAAAAAAATAGTTATTTTGTTAAAATATTTTATAAATTAGGATATTATTGAGAATTGAGAATTAATGAGAATTGAGAATTAAAATTCACTACAGGATCAAAAAAGACTTCATTGAGAAAAAAAAAAGATCGAATTTGATAAATGAGGCCCAGTGTGTGTAAAGTCATTATTAACGCAGGGCGTCTGCAATGTCAGTTGTCTCCAAAATCAACACTGTTTGGCCTACATGTTGTCATCGGACCAAAAAAATGTATTATGCATCATACAGAACTTAAACAATCGATGTTGATGTGCTCAAACAATAACAATGGAGCAAGGCTGCAGGAGTGCAGACAAGTCTGAACTGGACCAGAGTGGGTTTTGGGTCTAATGTCAGTTTGGAATGAACATCACTTTCAAGTGCAGTTTTCTCTCCCAAAGGAAATGACTCAGTATTTGCCATCAGTTTCAAGGATGTCTTTTCCAGTTTATCTGAGATTATTTTTTACTGTGGATGTTACAGGAGGTAAAAGAAGCCAGGGTTTTCACTGACACAGGTGTGCATTGTTGGAAAAAATTACTGATATGCCAGTTTTGGATGAGAGTAAGATTACAGACATGCGCTGGCAATGGTAAATTACATCACCCCTCCTCTTCCCCCTCTAACACTAATCCTGTTCCAATAGGACTTAAAATGCGCACACATGCTCTCTCTCACTCGCTCTTTGTGTTTGTGAGTTGCAAATGAGTCTATAATAGATTGATGTTCTTATGTTACTGGATTTGTTATGCTAAATACATTCGACCTCTAAAACCCCAGACCAAGTCAGGCAGTTGATGTTGGGAATATCTACCTTAAAACAAAATTCTTTAGGGTCATTCCCATGGTCTTTGACAGCTGCATTTTAGCGCATGAAGAACTCTTCTTCATCCTCACAGGTAAAATCAAGAGAGCCCAGACTAATCTGTGATGTCACGAAAAGACAAAGCCTGGAGCTACTCCTCTGTTGGTGGGAGGCAAAATTTGTGGAAACTGTGACAACATCCAGGGTGATTTTCCAGGGATGTAACATATTTTCTGGCGTAGAGCTATTATTTTCAACACGTTGGGTGGAGAAGCCCAGACACTGTAAGAGCTCGATTTCACAAGTCAATTCTTTTAATCGTGTGTTGAAACCTCTGCTGAGTACCCATGCACCTGAGGGAGTGATTTTACCTTTGCTCACTATTGCTGTTACCTCCTGCTGCCTCTCTCTCTTCCATGCAGCTCTTTTTTTCTCACAGTGTGTACACCACAATAGCAACTGTTGTTTTAAGCTGCAGGGCTGTGGGAGTGAGTGTTTCATGTCAGTGCTGCATTTTGAGAGCAGGCCACTAAGATTATTTTCAAAGTGGTCCTTGTAGGAGACGATCTTGCTCATAACACTGCCATCCATCGCTCCTTCTATCTATCCCTCCTGCATTCTTATCCTTTTCTTGCACTATCTCTTTCCCTTTATCTCTCGCTCTCACAAACAGAGAAACACTCATCCTATCAGGAGTTATGGTTGAGGTCATGGAAAGCACGAGGCCAATTTTCTTCACCCCTCCCCTTCATGGCCTCCTCTCATCCTTTTTTCTCATTCCTGTCCTTTCAGCCCTCTCCTCAGCATTGTTCCTTTATTGCATTGTTCTCTCTAATATGACACTGAACTGTTTATGAATCCACTCTGATATACCCACGACCTCAACCTTTCAATTTTCCTTGGAT
This sequence comes from Myripristis murdjan, assembly GCF_902150065.1. Taxonomy (NCBI): domain Eukaryota; kingdom Metazoa; phylum Chordata; class Actinopteri; order Holocentriformes; family Holocentridae; genus Myripristis; species Myripristis murdjan. The sequence continues at coordinate 16,351,161 of NC_043980.1, forward strand.
TCATTTGGTTTCCTCTCACAGGATGGATCTTTTGTATGCTTTTTTCCTGATAAATTTGTACATTTTAATTGTGCCCTCAAAATGTGCTGTAAGCCCTCCCCCACCTCTCTCTCTCTTGCTCTCCTCTCTCTCTTTATCTCCCCTTGTCTTTCTCTCCATATAATGGTCTCGTTTTATCAGTGGCTGTGTTGTGCGTGGACAGGGTATGTAATCGTCAAGATCACAGAAGACTGCTCTGCATTGCACTCGGTTACAACAGGTTGTCGAAAGGCTTTTGGAGCCTGACTTGCCTTCCCCCTTCCAGCAATAACTATCTGGCCTTTCAACGTTCCAGCATATGAGGCCTAATTACCAGCTAATCTTATTAAACTAGGAAAAGATGGCATAGCTTTTTGTGTCGCCAAATGACAGTAACAGCCTGCTATTTGGGATAGCTGACTAGTTGATCTGTTTGAGACGAATGCGGTCTGGAGGTAGCCTATTGTTTTTGATCAGTTTGACTGACAGGTGAGAGAATTTGTTTGTGTAATCATGAAAACAAACAAACAAACAAAAAAAAATTTGGTGATTTTGATTGAGTGATGGACTATTGCATTCTGAGTTAGAAGTGTTATTCTGTTATGTGTCAGTCATCACTGCTGACAAGGTTGTTGCACTTTAAAAGCAATAACAAGGTATTTCCAGTGGAATGGAGCATATAATATATATGTCAATAAATGTTGACAGATGAAGTCCCAGGTACAATATGAAATTACAGAATATTTGCCTAGTGATGTGTCTGCTCTGCTGGATACACAGTATGAAAACAGTAGTACAGTTATGAAAGTGTGATCTTCAACTTATACAGTACTATGCTGAATGCCATAACTATAAAAATGTACAATTAAGTCAAGGCAATGAGCAAAAAAAGAAAACCAAAAAACAGTTGCGACAATTCTACTATAATTTACTCCTCATATAGTGCTCTATGATGCAGATTGAATTTGTCAGTTGCCAAATCTCCATTCTGAAGCCAACCCTCATCCCTGTTGCTTCAAAAAAAGGTGCAAGAAGGGTCGCCTTCAAAATTTAGCATTCAGTGCTATTATAGGTTCATACGTCACATCTTGACACAAAACCAAATCCCAAGATTATAGATTTATTTTAGAGTGTTAGTAATATAGTTATTTTATTTTATTTTTTTTTGCTTCACATCCTCATCATGCAGTGTTTACATTTTTAGGGAATACTAAAAAAACTCAAGAGACAAAAAGACACAAAGATAAGAGATACTACACAAAATATGCCTCATAATGTGGTGGTTTTCATGGTTTTGCATCAGGCTGAAGAAAGGCTATTAAATATGGAGAGAACAGGCTGACTTGTGGGTATTTAATCCCAAACAGGCAGAAAGGTTGAGTTTGCTCTAATTGCATGGGTCAGAGGAAGGCAGTCATTTACATTCATCTCTGGGCTTCGATTTGTTGGGACTGAGATAAGGAAAGAAAGAGACAGAGGCCATGTAGGAAACAAACATTTTGTTATCAGAATATAGTGTTTTTCTTATAATAACCCCAAACTGGTAGCCAAACTGGTGCATGTGAACGTGTGTGTCTATCTGCATCTGTGTCTGTGAGCCTCTGTGTGTCGGTGATAGACAAGGCTGCTTATGCATGTATGTGTGGCCACCCGTGTTTGTATGCACCCGGCCTGTGTGTTTCAGCAAAGGAGAGTGGAGAGTAATATGTGTGTGTGACAGCTGGTGAGTCTCTCCAGCAGCGGAGACTGTCACATCCAGCTCGCTGGTCTTTATCTATGGTGAGAATGACACCCTGTGAGTGGCACCTCCACTGGCACTCATTCACTCACTCTCTTCTCTTACCTAATAAGCCCTGGCCTTGTTCTCACACTCACACTATGCAACACTCAAGCCGCCCACTGTGATCCACAACAACATTTCATCCACTGTAAGTGTGCACTTCAAGCCCTCGCTTTTCTTAATTCTACTCAAGTGCAAAACACACAAACTGGGTCTTTCAGGCACGCTCCGTCATTCAACTGGGCACCATTGGTACACGGCTGCCGCAGAGCCATCAAGCAACTGTCATTCAGGAGAAAATCAAGTCTCCGAACTGTCGCTGAGACAGCTAAGCGATGACAATGATGGAATTCTAAAATGACTCCACCACATAGACATAATAATACCGTGTGTACTAAATATCAGCGGTTCTCAACCCTGGGGGCTGCTTCCTATATTTAGGAACTTGAATCATAACTGCAAGGAGGGCTGTAATAATTGTCAGCTGCTGCTCAGATATGCACCAAGGCTATGCATTTTGCTATGTTTTTTTTTTTTTTTTTTTTTTTTTCATCTTAATAGGTTTCTTATAGTCATGCATGGGTCAGCTCTAAGTTCATTCAAATCAGCCTGCATTAGCAGCTCATCTGGCTGCTACTGCCTGACGTGGTGGTAATTTTAATAAAACTGAAGCCAGCATCTGCATAAACCCACTTACCTGGCATCGTGTAATGCTGGGAGGGATAAAATATGGGGGGAAATGAGCAAAAAATATTCCTCTGTATGGCACTTTATATTGTTATTATTTTAATCTTTTCAGCTGCAACTAGGGATGCAACGGTATGAGATTTTCATGGCAGGGTCTAAGAAAATATCACAGTTTCACGGTATTACAGGTGACGATATTACACAATTATTATTGTTATTATTTTACAATGACCTCTCAAGGAATGAAAACAGGTTTTTTTTGGTTCAACAAAAGCTTCATTATACTTTCACAAAATATTTTTTCAATAAATGGGAGAATGTGTAAAAAGGCTCCTTTTTGAAAAGAAATAGCATGTATCTACAGCATGCTATAACTATACAATGTTGATTTATAATTTACATTATAGCATGTTAAATTAGCTACAGAATGATTAGCATGGGTTCGTTCCCTCCTTGCACAGATGTGTAAATCAATTTGTGCTAAACAAATAAACAAAACTAAATAAACTAAAAAATAATTGCCCCGTTAGCTCACCAGAATAAGAGCGCATATCAAGTGTCAAATCTGAGTCCTGATCACAGCATCCTGGGTTCAAATCCTACCTCAGGCCATTTGCTGCATGTAATCTCCTCTCTCTCCCCTTCCTTTCCTATCTTGCACTCTACTCTTCGAAGCAGAAATGCGTAAAAGTAATTTAAAAAAATAATCTTATGGTTATTAACAATTGTCGAACAAACTATGTGCCTGTGTGTGCACAGGCACACACAGGCACATAGTTTTTTTTTTTTTTTTTTTGCTGACTTATATCTGCTGGGTTTACCTGCGAGACACGCTTCAATCCATGCATCGCTAGTCTCTTATCATAGTAACCCTTGACAGAGCTCAAGTGTGTGAGTTAAGATGCTATAATATGATAGGATATGCCACGTTACATTAAATTATGTTATGTTATGTTACATTACGAAACAATACAATATGATACGATATGATACAACAGTGGTTATTAACTATATTTGTCCAGACTTTTTCTAAGCAGACGCTGTACTTTACTTTACTTTACTTTACTGTAGGGGCCAGAGTTTCAAATAACGCATTTAAATTTATTTAGTTCCAGCTTAACATGTCCTGGGCTGCTGCTATTCAGTGTACAACTGGCAAATCAGGCGCAGCTTTGTGAGTAAGGCCGGCCTAACTCCTGCATCAAGTTGTGTGACTACTTGCAGGTAACCAATAGGCTGACAGTTGTATTTATATTGTCTTTAGAACCCTGGTGGATGAAGGGTAAACATATTCGGGGTCGGTACATCATTCCTAACTTCCATCTCAGTGATTTTTGTTGTTGCTTCAATATAGGAAGAGCAAAATGCTAGATATCCTCCTCACATTTTGTGAATTCATTAATGTTCCCAGGCCGGATGCTTTGGTGGGCCCGATGTGGCCTGTGGACTGCTAGTTGATAATCACTGTTGTATGATATATTATATTAGTAAACTTGTGTTCTACACTCAGCGCTCCTGATTCACAGAAAATGCAAATACAACATAATAAAAACACATGAACATACGTATTAAAAACATGTAATAATTTAACGAGACCAACACAGATTAGATGATATCAAACACAGATTCTCACACATCTCCACACTCCGTCTATATATTGACATAATTATGTCTACACATTCTCTCATTAAGATGTAGTGGCAGTGAGAACATATTGCACATACCCTGTGGCCAGCAACTCATATTACCTATTAGCATTAAGACGTTTTATTGCCATATGTAGGCATGAGCATTTATAGTGGCTTAGGCTACACTGAGGGATCCTGAAACTTTTCCCAGAAGGTAGGAGCTGGAATTGGTAAGGATAAAAGTGGCATGTACTCATGGTGTAGGTGAGTGTGCATTAGCTACTGGAGTGAAGAAGAGGTGTTGTGGCACTGCAGCTCTTAGCCTTAGAGTGTTATCACACAAGTGTTTGTTCAATAGACACAGGTGGGGAGTGCCAGACTCCACCGTGCTCAAAGCTTTAAATAGGTGTGGGGGTCTTTCTGCTTCTGCCTGTCTCTCTCTCCATTTTTATCTCTCAGTGTTGCTGATTTTCTCTCCTCTTCCACTGCTGTGGTTCCATGCAACTTTCTCTGCCTTTAACCTCATGTAGTCTATTTTTCCCTTTCTCTCTATTTCTACTCTAGTAATGTATCTTCCTCCCTTTAATTCCCTCCTCCTCTCGCCTTTTTCTTTTGTTCATCATCAAAGCAAACCAACACTTCCCAACATACAGCAGCTCAAAGCGTACATCCTCACCCTTCAAAGCTAAAGCTGTGTACACATTATGAAAAACGAAAACTCGCTTGACAGCGGTTGGATTTTGACATACTGAGTGAAAATGAGAATGTAAATACGGGGGGGGATAATGTGAGTGTGATTCATCCTCCTCCAGTACAGATGACTGAAAGGACACAATACTTGAAGATGATATTGCATTGCTATCCATCATACGGCTGGATAAATCTATTTCTTATCATCTTACATCAGTGCCTGGTATTACTCGCAAGCCAGACCTCTCTTGTGTTGTATTCTCGCAAATGAGAAGTAAAGCAGCTTTAATTGAGATTAGGGCTATAGTTTAGGTTAGGTTTAGGTTTAGGCAACTAAACTTCACTAAACGTTAACACTAAACGTCACTCACATTACTATAATTATGCACACATTCTTATTACTGCAATTGAGTAGTTGACAGTAATTTGTGTACTTGTATTTTTTGAGCATTTTTCACTTTTAAAATGTTACTTTTAATAAATATGTTTTTCTTACGTATTGTACTTCACTACATTTAAATCATAGAGTACAAATTTAATGATCTCTCCATAAGCAACAGAAACTGCACCTTTGCAAATCAATCAATCAATCAATCAATCAATCAAACTTTATTTATATAGCATCAAATCACAACAGAAGTTATCTCATGACACTTTACAGGTAGAGCAGGTAAAGACCATGCTCTACCTATTATAGTAGAAATAAAACAAGAAACCCAACAGATTCCCTCCTGAGCATGCTCTTGGCGACAGTGGCAAGGTAAAACTCCCCTTTAACAGGAAGAATCCTCAGGTAGAACCAGACTCAGGGCGGGTGGTCATCTACCTCTACTGGTTGGGGGAGAGAGAGAGAAAGAGAAAGAGAGAGAGAGAGAGAGAGAGGGGGGGGGGGGGGGGGGGGTATAGAGGAGGACAGGAAGAGGAAGAGGGATCCACAAATTGTGGAGCCCTTTGCAGTGAAGAGTCATTTAGCAAAAAAGAGAAGAGTAATATAGGCAGGATGGGAATTATACCACGGCCACGACGGCCATGGCCGTTGTGGCCCTCACTCTGGCCCCCGTAGTTCCCTGAAAATAATTGTAGCCCTCATGGCCAATTTGGCCGGTGTGCCCCAAGCAGTCAATCTCTCAAGGTTGTCATGGATGCAAGAAAATCCCGAATGGAAAAAAGCGAATCCCAACCCAAAATGAATTGAATTTTTGCCCATGTTGGTGGCTTTGAAGCAAAGCAATGTTTTGCATGCGCGCGCAACCATTATACAACACATAGATCCGACCGGGCATTCTAAACATCAATCAGACGTTTAGAATGTGCTCAAATGGGCATGGCTAGCTGTGCTTAAATTAAAAATACCTCATCACTGAAAATATTACTCCATCTATATCTTATTGCCCGAGTCTGTGTGGTTTCCATGGCAACAAAAAACGTTTCACTGAAACCCGCATCAAAAGCCACTGTCAACTTTGTTAGCCTGCATAATAGACCGTTTTGTTGTCAATTTTGATATCTTTGGCGACTTAAGTTTGAATAAATGGCTGAACGGGGAAGACAAGACAACAGCAAAAGGAGAGATACGCAAGAGTGATGAGTGAAGAGCTTGATCAGCTGGACAGGTCAAGAAATGAAGCCAGTACGGCCTGGTCAACGTCTTGGGCCATCAAATGTCTACAAGACTACCTGAAAAACACCGGGCAAACAGCTGATTTCTCAGCTGTAAGTAAAGAAGAGCTAAACAAGATCCTCCGTGAATTTTATGGAGCTTTAATTTCTATAATGAAGAGAATGAAATGCCTCAGCAGATTTAGCACCATGGACAGTACCTGTAGGATTTTCCACGGACAGTACCCGCAGAAGCAGATTCAGCACCATGGACAGTACCTGTAGGATTTTCCACGGACAGTACCCGCAGAAGCAGATTTAGCACCATGGACAGTACCTGTAGGATTTTCTACGGACAGTACCTGCAGAAGCTGATTCAGCACCACGGACAGTACCTGTAGGATTGTCCACGGAGATTCCATGCCTTAGCATCACGGACAGTACCTGCAGAAGCGGATTCAGCACCACAGACAGTACCTGTAGGATTTTCCACAGAGATTCCGTGGTGGACAGTACCTGCTGAGGCGGATTCAGCACCACGGACAGTGCCTGCTGCGGCAGATTCAGCACCACAGACAGTACCTGGAAGATTTTCCACAGAGATGTGCAGGCTGTAACTTTGTTCTTGTTATTAATGTGTTAATGTTATCAGTTATTAATTAGCCTATTAATAGTTATTAATTTGTTTAGTCGTTATGAGTAGTCTAGGTCAGTGTTTCCCAACCGGGGGTACGCGTACCCCTAGGGGTACGCGAGCACATTGCAGGGGGTACGTGAAAACATAGGCGGAAATCCCGGGGGTGTCGGGGGGGACAAGACCCCTCCATCCATAAATTTTGAATAATATAATAATATTCAATTAAAGTGCAATGCAAGCGGTGCTAATTATAAATGTAAAATAGTGGGTTTTTAAGTGTTTAAAAGTTATGACCCCCCCATGCCTCACAGTGGTTTGGTCCGCATCCTGCTCCCGGCAGAGCGGCAGCTCGGTAACTTTCAGTCAGTCCGTCAGCCTGAGAGGCAGCAGCCTGATGAGAACTAGCAAGAAAACCTCCTCAAGTGAAAGCCAGTGAGTCATTTATCACACCACTTGTTCACCAAGCACAAGGCTGTAATATGAAAAGCGATATTTTTCCCCTGCTCGGTCCAAAACCTGCCTCTTTCAGCTCTCTGTTTAAGCTAACAGCTAATCACTGTTTACAAGCTGAAGCAAGTGCAGGACAGTGAGGGAGAGAGAGGACAGACCACAGGAGGAGCAAATACTGAGCTTTTTATTCTTTCAAAAAGTCTGTCAGGATATTAATGTCAGAAATATTTCAGATTTTACTGATATTTTGAGTTTGTCTCTAGATAGATATCTATTTTTTGCATTTTAAACTGCATTATTTTGTGGCATAGTTTCATTTCATTTTCTTATTTGATCTTTGGGACAGTGTACAGCTCAAACATATACTGTATGTCACTATTTGATGCCATATCTTGCTTTGTTTTTTGTTGACACTACAATAAATTTTTTTGAAGAATAGTTTGATGTAGTTGGATTATTCAAGGTATTTCCTGTAGTTTTAGAGTTTATTTTGAGTTTCTAGTTCTTGTAAAGCTACTTTGATGGACTGTAGTGGAAATAGAACAGTGAGTAAAGAAATTAGGATTATTGCTTTTAATAGCATTATTTAAAACCTATGAACATGCTGAGGGCTCAGCACTTAATGGCAAATTTCAAAGGAGCATAAGAGAGCTCAGAAAGAGATTTACAATCGTGCCAGACAGCAATTACTCTCTGAAATTTTGCTGTTTACCCCCCGCCCCCTGTAGCCACGTATGAGCGAGGGGGTACTCGTGGTCTGACAAAAAGGCTCAGGGGGTACACAAGACAAAAAAGGTTGGAAAACACTGGTCTAGGTCATTGATTTAATTAATTCTTCAATTTGTTTGCATCTGTCCATTGAAATGAACATTTAATAAATAAAAATATTTATTAATTTATTAATAAAAAATGTATAAATGAATAAAAAACACATCTGTGAAAACTGTCGTGTTTATTTCAGAGGTAAACTGATAGTAGCCTGAAAAGGTGAATATATAACTCTGTTCAGCCTTAATGTTACTGCTTACTTTTGTTGCTTTTGCTGCTTAGCCACGTTAATTGGAGCTGACGTTAAATTGGAGTGACACCCCCCAGCTGAAATAAAACATCTGCCGGTGAGTTTATGAAATTGTTCTGGCGCCGACACTGGAAACAGTAGCCTGTATTTAAATATAACTGTTAATATAAGTTGGTTGTAGATAAAGATCAGCTGTGCTGCTGAGTCTGTGTCACGGCACCTGTTAGATAAAAATGACTGAGAAGTTGGTAGAAGTATAGCTATCAGTCCATGAAAAAAATATTTTTTCCAGCGGATATTCTAGTTACAGCATGTTTGAACTAGCAAAGCAGTTTTGTGTTGCTATGTGTGGTATTTATTCAGTTTTGGGAAATCACGATGTCTAGAAAACATGATAACCCCAAGTTGGCTGGCTGACAAAGACTAGTTGATGTCAGCTCTAATGTATTTCTGCTGAAACAGAGAGAGTACTAGCAAAAGACTTTTATATTTTGGGAGCGAAATGCCCACAGTATGAATACATTTTGATTTTACATTTTATTTTGTTGATAATAGTTGTATAATCGCATTGTATTTTGTATGATTTTTTTTTTTGTTTAATTGTATGAATTCATGATGTCTATTCATAGCATAGGTTACAAGTCCACACATTTTACTCAGTGGCCTTGGTGCCCTGGCATGTGGCCTTAATGCCCTAAAAAAGTGGCAACACCAAAGGCCAAATGGCCTTGCCCCTAAAATTGTGTAATTCCCACCCTGAATATAGGTTTAATTCATTTGTGAACTTCATCTTGTAACTTTCAAATTTTATAGTTAAAAGAGGTGACTTTGGGCTTCATCCTCTCATCCTTTTTAAAACCACATGGGAAAACATCTAACAGCATTCTCTTTTCTAAAAAGAAACTCATTAACTTTTCCACCTATTAGCTACATTTTAAATGAGCAACTTTTTTACCTTGACCTAAGTAGTTATTTACACCAGAACTACACCGGGGGGCATGTGGATGGACAGCAAATTGAAGTTTTTGTAAGTTCATACAAAGGTACAAGAGTATATTTGAATGTGTGTGTTAATGCATGGATGTGGTTTGGTTTTAAGCAGTCTCCTTCCATCACAGCTGGACGTACAGCATGATGTCAGCTAGGCTTTGGTGGTGCTGTGCCCCTATAGCATGCAGTGTGAGTGTGTGTGTGTGTGGCGTGGTTACTGGGGGGAGGGTGCGGTGGATTGGGGGTTCAGGGACGTTTTGTTCTAATGAAACAGTGACATAACTGCATCTCAGCTGTTGTAGTGATGAGGCCTTGCCCTGCTGCCTGTTGAATCATCAGCCGTCCACCACAAAACAAGACATCACAAGGACACGGACACAGACACACACACTCACACACATCCAGTACATTATAGCCCCTCCCCACACATACATACAGCAAGTAGGGCTGTATACACAATGCACTTCTGTCAGCCTGGGTTAGTATTAGTTGTATGTGTGAGTGTGTAGATGAGTGGGTGGTCCCTCCCTGCAGACTGTCATGGTCAATGAGATAATCTATGGAGCATTTGGCCCCTAAGGAAGAATCTGAGGAAGTAATCTGAAGACTGAAGTCACAGCAAAAACTCTCAAGTGAAGCTAATAGTATTACAATGACAATTTGTCGCTTTCCACCTCAAAAGGGCCAAAACCTATAATTGGGCTACTGACATGAGTGGCCTGTAATTGTGCTATTATAATTGACTTCAGGTGTGTTTGTCAGTGTAAGTGTGTTTGCATGCGCCTGTGTTGTGTGCATGCCTGCTCTCATACTGTATGCGTGCATACACACGCGTATGTGTAAGAATGAATTTGTCCCTATATTCGTACGCATACAGTGCAGTAGAGTATAAGTGGGTATTTTTTCACACTAATGGCATCTTTAGCAAGACTGTTTCTATGGAAACCGAGTTGCTACGGAAACACTGCATGTCTTTTCGAATTAGAAATGTCTCTCTCTATCCCTCACTTCTCCCTTCTTTATGTCTCTCCTTCACTCTCTCTCTGCTCATCTCTCTCACTGTCTTCCTTGTCTTTGACAGGCCAACTGCTGTCAGTCAAAAAGTCTTGTGCTGGTGAATGAGATACATTTCCACAAATGGAGGAGAGATGGTACAGCATCTCTGCTCTCCAAGAAGAAAAGGGGTAAAGATATCTTTTTTGGTAGGGTGGGAGACTTTTTTTTTTTTTTTTTTTTTTTTAAATCAAAAGCAACATATTGATATAGGAATGATGGAAGTCTTGAATGGCATCCAAAAGATAATGATGATGAAGAGGATGCTGTGAATAGAAGAGAGGAAAGAAGGAAGAGCAGACTACAAAGACAGAGAGGGAGATAGATAGATAGCTCATGAAAGGCAGAGGGAGAAGTGATTGATTTTTGCTCTCTTTAGTGCCTCTGGTATCTGTGTAACCATGCTGCCACACTTATCCAGCTTATCTGATTTTACTGCAAGAAAGAGAGACAGAGAGAGAGAGACAGTGAGAAAGAGAGAGAGAGAGAGAGAGAGAGAGAGAGAAAGACCCCGCATGAGAGAGACATACAGGCTTGGATAGAAGAAAATATGCACATAAAGACAGTTTAGGAAGGGAAAAGGATAAGAAAGAGAGTGCAACAGAATGAGAGGAATTGAGACAGAGGCAGATGAGACTGGAGTTCGTACATGAATGAGAAGAGGAAGAGAGTTATCCTCATTCCCCAGGTATTGATGAATGGTTAAAAGAAGTGGGGATGAGTTGATTAACTGAGGTAATGGAGGTATGCAAAGTAATGGTTTTTGAAGGGACAGGAGGTGGGGTTGGGAGGGGGGGTAGGGAGAGGGAAACTGGATCAAGACATGGTGAAGAAAAGCGCATCCTGACAAGGTTTTGAACCACATGTCTCTCATTGCACACTGCTTGACTCCAGCGTGCACTTTCAACCCGTGTGCTTGTTAGAGAGGGAAACTGAATGGAAGAGTCAAGGTGGAGGGATGGAGGGAAGACAGACAGAGGAGGGAGGGAGAGGTAGAGGGAGGAGAAAGTGTAAATGTGTTTTGGCAGAGTGAAACGGCCACATAAAGCTGCTAGATCTGTACATTGGTCTAGGAAGTTGTGATAATGTCACATGCGGCACAGTGTGCTGTATACACACACTAGTGATCATTTGTTTTGTTAATTTTTTTCTTAATGAACAGATGTGTAGTCTTAAACTAATTTTCCCAATGAAATCATGTTCATCACTTCTTCAGAGGTTATTACAACTTTCAATTAGTTTATTTGAAAAGAGTTTGTATTAACATAAAAGGGATGGTAAACAAAAACATTTAATTCTTCATTAAAATGATACAAAGTTTCTTTCACACCAAAGAGTGGAGTGATCAGGACACAGCCACAGTTTTTATTCCACCTACCCCTGTTTGATGGACAACTGCAACTACAATCTTCTGCTACGCTCAACAAAGGATAGTGAGTAACAGTAGCTAACTGTTCGCTTGTTAGCATGGCAGGCTGAGGATTATTTTACCAGTCTAATGTTATATCAGAGGAGGCAGAGGGTAGGAAAGGACTCTATCTAAATTCATAATAATAACAGTCTAATAAATCACATATAGAAATATGAATACTGAAAACATTTAATGCCTGCTTGAGCAGAAAATGTGTAGTGCATCATCCCCTTGTCATAACTTAACACGAGAAACTCTTGTAGCCAAGCTGATTTAAACTGCCTTGCAGGCAGGGGGAGCCGCAGGCATGGAAGACTAAGTTAGCTGCACTCCGCTGTCATCTGGCAATGACGGTACACGGACCGAGTCCAGCTGGGACGGGCGTACCTGAGAACTTGTAGAGAACTGATAGAGACAGTCACAGTATCGTTGGCATCTGTAGAGGTGGCAGGTTTATAAGCGGGGTGAGAGTTGATTAAAGTTCCTGCTGGTACTACTACCCCAACTTTTACCACTTCGTATTGTTCTCCTCCCATCTGCAGCTTCATGTATTATCTCTTAACAACATTACATTTTAAACCTATGTATGGTGTAGAAATTAGAAAACATCATCTTGAAACAAATAATGGTCTAAGTGCCACAAAATAATTTGTGAATGTTGACAAAACTTTCAACATCAAAAGCTCAAATCTCTCAAATTTTGATGATGAAGATATGATGAATGATGAAGATAGCACTCATGAATAATATTAAACAAGAATCCTTGTTCTTAACTGGTTTCATCATCCCTTTAAGTCTAATGATATCTAGGCCTGCCTCCTTGTACCTCTCTCTCTCTCCCTGTTTCTCTGTCCGTTTCTCTCTCTCTCTCCCTGTTTCTCTGTCCGTTTCTCTCTCTCTCTCTCTTAATCATTTCGTTAGCCAGGTCAGGCAACAGCCAGGATCAGGGTTAATTGGGCCTCTGGCTCATTTATATTGGTAGGATCTGGTCCAATCGGCATGCAGAACTCACATGTTTCAATGATTAATTACCTGCTTTTCTGCTGTGCTAATGAGCTTAATCAACTCCTCGTGATGGAGCTTTCCATTAACTCACGGGGCCATAGGTGATGGTGCTAAATTGACTCCTTCTGTCCCTCCTTCACTCAGTCTTGTTGAGTTTGTGTATCCACTGTTTCTGACCAGTTTCTCTTTCTCTCATCCTTTTGTAGTTTTCTTTACACTGATTTCCTGTCCCTCCGCTCTCCTTTCTGTTCAGCTCTCTTCCTTCCTGTTAAATTCCCTTTTGTACTGTTCTGGCTCTTCCACCTCTGTTCCTCACCAGATGCTCTCCAGCCCTCTTTTTATGTTCCCGCCCATCTTTGTCTCTGCCAGTCCATTTCAGGACAAGGCTTTGGGCTTGATTGACATGATGTGAGTGCTGCCGGAGTGCCAGATGTAACAGTGGGAGATTGAATGAGACAATTAATCGTGTCTTCTAATCGCATCTTCCTTCCTCTTTTAGCAAAAGAGATACAGTGGTGTGGAAAGCTTCAGGCATACACATGCTTCACATGCTTGCAGAAATGCTTTTGCGTGTATGTGTGTGTGTGTGTGTGTGTGTGTGTGTGTGTGTTTTACATAGCGGCGTGTGCCTGCAGCTGTGTGTATGTGTATGTGTGTATGTGTGAGTGAATGTGTTTGTGAGCTAAAAAGAGATTAATTTGTTTTAATTAGACATTCAGTCGATGATTAAGGCTCAGTGGCTAGTTGTGTAGAATCAAAAGCATGGTAGAGGTGATTGGGAGAAGATAATGAACGCCCTCTGGTGTGTTGCTGGTTTTGAATTCTGATGGTGGAGAGTTATTTTAGGCCTTTTCACATCTCGCGCTCACAATAAGAGAATGGATAAATTAAAAAATACCTGACTATATATGGATCATCAGAGTAACATATTGATGTTATTGCATTATGAATCCTAGTAGCTCAGATATAGTTGAGTGGTTATGTTTGCCACTTCTGTCCTCAATGAGTCTTAAAAGAGCTTTCTCTGCTATGTCTCCTTTGCTCCATGGCCAACACAGTCTGGAGTTTTTTTTTTTTTTGTTTGTTTTTTTGAGCACAAATTTGGAAATGCAAATTAAATTTTGTGGACATCAATGGTGTGTGCATGACATTCACTCACCACAAAACACACATTGGTTATGCCCTTTTCATCCATATATCATGTGAGCTTAGCTCACGGCAAGGTTTAGGCAAATAAACGGCTTTAGTTAAGGTTACGGTTCAGGTTAGGTAACTAAAATACTTTAGTTTGGTTCGGTTAGGAAAAGGCTGGGGTCATTGTTGAAATAGAAAAATTTACACCACAAATTAAGGCACAATCCCAATTCCCTTCCCTTGGCCCTAACCCTAATTTCTGAGTGTTCTCGACGGGGTAGTGGCCATTCAGAATGATAAAAAAAAAAAAAAATCCATAAATCATAAATTGCTTTTTAACTGATGTTCTATTAACATCTTGAACAGCAATTTTGTGAAAATGCTTGTCATAAAAAAAAAAAAAAAAAAATTATATATGCCATTATATCTACATTAAACTAAAATATCCATTCTGAAATCAAGAATTTCCCAATTTGGGATTAATAAAGTACATCTATCTATCTATCTATCTATCTATCTATCTTATAATTTTTGCAATTTGTGTAATTTGTGAATGTAAACTACATTTATTGACCTCTTTCCCAGCACTTCTTCTGCATTTCTTCTACCCCTCCGTTTATAGTCTGCATCTGGTAATGCTCCGTTAGGAGGGCTAGATGACCAAAAGTAACGGGACACCCTACCCTACACAGGAGCATGCAAAACAGAGGGGTAGGGTGAAGTAGTAGGGCCAAAGGGGTAATTGGGACTGGGCCTAAAACTTCACTTACGGTAGAAAATCTCTATTTTTGTGTCAAAATACTGTCTGTTTCTATTTGTGAGAATGAATCATTTGAACAGGCTAAATTAAACAAGACCTCTTCTGGTGGATGAGCTACGCCTCCAGGCTTGTATACCTCCACTTGTTTAGCAAAAGGGGTGATAGCAGTATGTTAAAAATTAGGGTAGTGTATTGTGCTGTGCCCACCCGAAAACCACTGAACGTGACTTTACTTGGCGGCACACTCTTCCTTTAAGTTTTAATTTTACTGGTAGCAGTGTTTCATAGCAAAAAATATAAGATTCTGTGATTGACTGGAAATGAAGCAGACACAGTGCCACATGGCTATGTGAAGATTGTTAGTCCTGACAGCCTTGGAGGAAGCAATTGCCTTTCTGTCTTTACTCAAGGATTAAAATTCTCTTGTACCTGGATGTGCACCTGAAACAGCTGAATCTGAATTAAAGGACTACATTGACTTCGGGTCCATTGGTTTTATGTGGGGATGAAACCCAATACTTACATTATTTTCAGCTGTTAAATCAATGTTCAGGGAAATTTTATGATGAAACACATCCAACTTTGTATTTCTCAAAATTGTGGAGTGGGCGGAGACAGGCATTTTCTGTGTGTTTCATCACCCTTTTAGTAATCATGGGCGATTAGGATTATCCTTAAAGTGAGAAAATGAGACCTTGTAGCAGCTCTAAGGCTGGATGGTTTGTTAATTTTAATGACATGTCTAAATCTGCCGGGCTTGTTCAGGGAATTAGCAAAACATACACAAAAAAAAAAAAAAAAATCTTTAGAACTGCTTTCAAAGGCTGAAGATCTCTTTTCCTCAATTTGTTTTGTTTACACAGGATGAGTGAAGTTGAGTTTTTTGCGCTGTTGATTCATAAAGTCTCGATGAAGATGAAGTTTTTGCTTTCAGAAGTTATAAATTTCCAGTTTATAGAGAGAAAACCAATACTGGGAACCATGGTGGCTCCCCTTGTAGAGCGCGTACCACATGTTGTTATCACAGCAGCTAGGGTTTCATGTGGGCCTGGGACTTTTGCTGCATGCCATCCCCCCTCTGTCTCCTGTCTATCTCTACTGTCACTGTCCAATGAAGCAGAAATACCAAAAAGTAAAAAAGAACGCCAGTACCAAGTTCAGATTAAAAAAGGTCTATCATCATACTTGGATAATGCAAGTCACATACAATTACTTAACAGTTTGCATGTTTACAAGTCTGTTACAGTCACTGAGAAAAATGTTGTAATTCAGTTACAGTTACTTATCAAAATGTTGGTGTTTACAAACGGTTTACATCCTAATAGGTTATCTTTATTTCTTTATTCCTCAAAAAAACAAATACATTTTGTGGGATGTAACATTCAGTCTCTTATGTGTCATGTTTTAGCTGTGCAGGTATTCCCTGATTTTGCAAATTTCCAGACAATTCAACATAGCTGCTGTTTAAATTGAGTAGTGCAGTGTGAGCATGTAAAATTCATTTTGCTCACTTTTAGATCCCAACACAGTCTTTGAGAACATTGCTGGAGCTGTAGAGCTATTTTTGTTGTGTAAATTGGTAGAAGCTTGTTTCAAATCTAGCCCTGTCCCCTCTGGAGGTATGTGGCAATATTTGAAACCTTGTGTGTGACTGTGTGTGCGTGTGAGTGTTGGGGAGTGTGTATATACACACATTTGCCAGTTTTGGCTGTGTTTTATCACATTTGTAAATTTAAAATTGTAAATCGTGTGTGAATGTATCCATGTTCATGCAGTGATTCACAAGCACCCATGTAAAAGGTTTGGCTTTTTGTTTTCATTTTGTGCATACACACACACATACGCACACGTGCATGTTCATGTGCATGGGTGTGGGTGTGTATATGCATGTGAATGTGCATGTGTTAGCCCAGTGGTTGTGCAGGCTGAGTTTAATCTCACAGAGAGATGCAGGCTGAGGCTGCAAGGTTTGGCATGACTAGTATGGTGTTCTCTTACAGGAGGTCACAACCAAGTGGCTTCTGTTTTTTGTCTTCAAAATAAGGCATGCAGAGTTAATAAAACAAATTTATTAGCACAACAAATTATTTTGTTTAGGTGATGGCCATGTGCAACAGTTTCTGGCAGTGTAAATGGGCAATCTCCACCCTCCACATCAGCAATGCAGGTGATTTATCACTGGAACAAAATAGAAAGTTTGATGAAATAGTGGACTCCAAGGCAATAAATTAATGAAAAAAACACCATTTGAAATAATACTTGAGATAATAACTGACAGAAGTCACCGCCTCTGTCGCCTCTCACTTTTGCTCTTGCATCATGACCTTAATGCCTCAGAATTATTCAAGCTCAACTTGATTAACTGAGTAGAACAACCACCAAATAGAAATTTGAAACCAGAAGCAAGCCACGGATTGTTGACTGTTTATGCATGAGCTAAACTAATTATTAACACATCAGCACATTAACACAAACTAATTAGTAACACATCCTATAAGCATCATACAGTTTAAACACATTCATTGGCCACATAACCACAGTGACTGTAAAGACATATCAAATTAACATAGCAGCAACACTTTATTAAGTATGGCTATTGTGATCCTATCCTAAATAAGAGAACCCTTGGTGCCCATCATTTAATTAAATGCTAAAAAATAAAGTATACTTTTAATAATTTCCTTAACACACATGTCATGTTATTTCTAGCCATTTTTCCATTCAGTTTCATATCCAAAAGGTCTTCATGTATAGAAAGCAGAGGCACCATCATCACTCTGCTAGCCTTTGTGGCAATGAATCATATTCAAGCACTTCTGAAATAATTTCCTCGACTAAAATAGCAGAGTAATTCAATCAGAACATTGTAGGATCTTAAAAATGAAGTGTACTAAATTAAGCCGGGAAGAGACGTGGAAATAGGGTCATTGCTAATTAAACAACGAATATGAGATTAATTAACAGTGTGTGTGTGTTTGATTAGAAATATGATGATGAAGCACGATGGGCTTAAACTAAAAAAGATTGACAGCAGCCTGATAGAGAGGAGGGGGGAGAGTGAGAGAGAGAGTGAAAGAAAGAAATAGAGAGATAGAGAAAAAAGAAATAGAGAGAGAGGAAAGATAGGGAGAAAGATGAAAGGTGCAGAAAGACAAGTGTGATGAAGTGGAAGAGGCTGAGTGTTGGAGGGAGCAATGTGTACACTGGCACTTGTGTCTGTGTGTTTTTATGTGTATGCCTGTGTGTGTGTGTGTGTGTGTGTGTGTGTGTGTGTGTGTGTGTGTGTGTGTGTGTGTGTGTGTGTGTGTGTGTGTGTATTTGTGAGCCCCTGTCTCTGCAAGTTCTTAGGTTTTGCCTGTTTTCTCAAGCGAGACTCTGCTCTATCTCTCTCAGCCTTAACAGCCACCCCCTCTCTCACTCTTCTTCAGTCTCTGTCTTTGTCTGTCACTCTCTCACTCTCTCTCTTTCTGTCTCTCTTGCCTTCTCTCCCCTCCAATCCTCTCCCACTAGGGTTTGTTGAGCAGTGGGCTGATATGTCGCTCTTCCTCTGCAAATCTAATTGGAGACAGGCTTTCATTGGCATGACATGGAGATGAGTTGCCAAATCCTTTCAGCCTCCTGCTTTAGGCTTGCTCTCCTCAGCTCACGTACAGTACAGCACACTGACGCAGCAGCTGCAGCCGCAGAGGCAGGCTCTGCACCGACTATGCACCGAAGAAGTGCCCGTGACAATCTGAGCTAAATCAAGCACGCCTAGCGCTCGCTGTCTTAATAGGTTTAAATCATGCAACAACCCCCGACGCTTCACTAGCATCTAAACACATCTCATTCAAATATGTGACATATAGAGAGAGAGAGACATCAACATCGTCGGGATCAATCTGAGAAAAAAAAAAAAAAAAAACATGTTTGTGTTTTATATACAAGGCTTTGCAGATTAACACACTGTATGTATTTCTTAGCATGCCATCCAGTAGGACTCCAACAAGGTTGCCGAGGGTGTAAAGTCACTATTAACTGGAGGTTGCACTCACATGTTAGGCACCACTACAGTACCTCAGGGCTCTGGGATGAGATACAGAGGTTTGTGTTGCTAAGCTAGATGACTAGTGTCATATCTACACAAAGGCTGAATAATGCCTCCCAAGTGATTCACCCCAGGTTTTTTTTTGCCAAATTCACACAACTGACAGTGGCAGAACTGGTGCCACTACAGTTTTCCCATTTTGACATACCCATGCTTAGACTGAAATAGTGATGCAATGCCTGATGTGACTTAGGCTAGAATTCAGGCTGGGTAATATGGCCAAAAATTGTATCATGATAAAAGTTATCAGATCAGTCGCAATCAGTACGTACCTCGATATGTATCAAATAATTATTATATCCTAGTTAAATGCTGCTTTTGGCTTCTGAGTGAAATCTGAAGAAACCAGACGGCTCATTATGCTAATCTGCTTTGGCCAATCATACATTGTGTGTGTGCAGTGTGTGTGTCTCCTCGCTCCTAACCGATTGTGCAACTGGACCTTGTTGTTTTATTGGCCAGCACTAGCTGGAATTATACTTCTGCAAAGATACATGTAAACGCCCCTGCAAAGCTATGCAGAGAGGGGTTTCATGGCTAACCAGAGGTTGCAGGGGCTCTCAGAGGCTTGCAGGGCTTGCAGAAGAGCCAACATGTACACCTCCCAAATTTCAACGATGGGTTGTGCAATCCTGTGCATCAAACAAGGTGATTGGTTGAATTGTCCTATTTTCTATCAGGAGGTGGGTTCCAAATGGAAAAGAAACACTGAATGTAAATAGAGCAGATGGAAGAGTGCTGAGTGCTGCGGTTCAAAAATATAAATGCAACAATGCAATTTCTTTTCACTGGAGGTGGAAACGGATTTCAGTTTCTTCTGTGTTTCTTCTGTGTTTTCTGTATTTTGTGCATTATTAAATGTGACACCTCCCGCAAGCGGACATGTTCAGTGTACACAAAATCTGTATAAAAGAGCACAGCCACGCGAATGTCTCCAAATGGCACACATGCATGTTCACTGACATGCAGAGGGAGAAGCATGTTAGAGCATTAAAGAGGAGAATGGTAAAGTGGTTAGGGGCAACAGGCACACAATCTAATCTGAGGAGAACCGTAATTGGTGATGTGCCCAAACAGGATAATTGGAGGATTGGAGATGACTGACACTCTGACCACAGGAGAAAAAGGTTTGGAGAGCTCTGTAAACACAAAACACAACTGTGAGAAAAATAGATCAGTAGAATGTGAGATTCTTTCCTTCTGAACGTTTGACACAAGAAGTAGCTTGGGTTTGTGTAGCAATCCAATTTGGGGGCTCAATATTTGAGTGGTTTGTCACACCAGCCAGCCAAGCAGGCAGGCTGTTCTTGTAATGACACACTGAGACTTCGCCCCACAGGACACGTAACACCTCTGCGATATGAACTAATGAAGCTGCAGGACATTATGTTAAGACAGAATAGAGAAAGTTGGGGTGGATGTGGAGGGGGGGAAGAGACAAAGAGAGAGAGAGACTCTGACACTAATGCCATGTGGATAAAAGACAGGAATTAAATAGAGGTGATTAGGATATGAAAGAGAAAGTACAAAGAATGGATGATTAGCTGTAATCTGAGAAGGGAATAATGAAGTAAGTCAAGCCCTCATGATCCTTATGAATGGCAGGTTTGGTCTCGCAAGTGCATACAGTACTGTGCGCCCACTTTTAGAAAGAAAGAACCAGAAGGAGAGGGAGATAGGGAGACAAAGAATGAGTTTAGGGAGACAGCTGAAGATAGTGTGAGTAACTGCGAAGAAGAAATTTTTAAAAAGTGAAAGTGGAGGAGAAGATGGTCTTCAAATCCAATCACATCTTTATCTGTGTATGATGTAGTTGAACTGGTTAGAGACAGAGACAGAGAGTGATGATGTGATTGAAGACAGAAGACTGGAGAGATTGATAGATAGAGAGGGTTGAAAGGAAATACCGGATCCACAGAATAATAATCGGGAAATTGTGTATAGCACTTATCTTCAAAATTCATTGAACAGTCAACAAGATGCAGCTGACTTGGGCTGCATGTTTAATCAAATTTTATTCTCAATTGCAGTTTTGGCTTCTCATGATCATGAATACAAGAAAATAGATTTTTGTTCCACATTCCACTTGCAATTGTTGCTCTCACATAATTATACTGTCTCTGGTGCTGTATATCAAATTAAGCGCTTCCTTTTTACCTCCCTGGACTGTGCTCCTACCCCAGAAATGTTCTGGCCATCTTGTTTAAGCTCAAGAGAAACTTCAGGTGTCAGGTAAGCCAAATGTATTGTAACATTACCTCATTTACTTTTCTACCTTCTGTGAAAGCTTAAAGATGGCTGAGCAAAGCATAAAACTACTTTTGTGGTTTCGAACCCCTTTAGTGTCAAAGAATTCAATGTGGAACAAGAAAAAACACTGTGTGAAATATGTTACATAGTCGTGTCCACACCCCAAGGAAACATGGCTGTTTTATTTGTTTTTTTTGTTTTTCAGTTCAATTTTATTAAAGGTCAAGGAGATCCACTATCAATAAGGACAGTTTTCTTAAAAAAGTAGAATAAAATCAAAATTAGTTCCCAAAATCATTCAATAATCGTGAAATAAACGTGACCTCGGTATTGAACAAAATATTTGTTATTTTTATTATTGCCATAGTTGTACAGCTCTACAACTGACATGCTCAAACAGTATAGAGTTTGATGGAGATGGGGGGGTTAGAGGTGAACGGTGCATTAGTTGTCGGTCATGTGTGAGAATACCCTCACTTTGCCAGTGCGCAGTTGACTGTATGTAGTATCAATATGGATTCAACATCAGGTCCAGCATCACCCCCACGCCACATAAACACACACACACACACACACACACACACACACACACACACACACACACACACACACATACTCCCTTTCCCCTTTCACTTCCAATGTTGCCAGTCCCCCCACCCTCAACTGATGTGGCAATTGCATTATCTCATTATATTGAAAACTAGGTAACAGATCATCTTTGTCCCTGTGGGGCAAATGACTCGGGAGGAAGGGGAGAAATGGGCTTTGATGTTGAGTGGAGCGAGTACACCTACTGTAACCCGGGGAGGACTCAACCCCCTGCATGACTAACATGTTTGACCGACTGCACACACGGATGGATGCATATAATTCACATACGTGTATGTGTGCACGTGTACAAGAAAACGCACGGACACGCAAAGTGTAGCAGTGCATGCTAATTTAGTTGTTCTGGGGGGCTGCGTGACAGCAACCTTTCAAGAGTGACTTTAGGAGCTAATAGGTCACATACATTAAAGTTCTAATCAATTGCCTGACATCCAAATCATTAAAATAAATATAGCCCGCCTTAATAAAGCTGTCATAAGTGGTGGATCCTAGATTTTACGTAGTTTAATGTCTTTACCTTGACATCGCTTCAAGGCAAGCTCCGCTAGGTAGCCTATGGAATAGCTTAAACAGCAACCACAGCGGTTTTGACGTGTCCCAGTACTTCCTGTCCTCTCAGTCACTCTCTGTTCAACACCACATCCCACTTTGGACACACTGAAGACCCCTGACGTGATACTGTCCTCCATACAGCCCGTCTGCCATGACGCCTCCAGTTACTAACATTCATGAATAATCCATCTCAACCTCTACGTCCTGGTGAGTCACATGGCGGTCTAACACGGGTGACTGCTCTGCGCCAAACGAGTCTGCAGCCTGAGATTTTATGCTCCTGGATCTCTAAATGCTCTTCGTGTCTGTCCTTCTCTTCCTTTCTCCTCACAATCCTTCATTTTTTGTTGTTGTTGCTGTTGTAAACATCTGTCCATATCTTTTTGTAGCCACAGTGTAAAGCACAACATTGCACAAGGATGCAGTCTCACCTGTGATCTCTGTAGTGTAGCTATAACTGTGAGAGTTCCTTATTGTAATGAGCCATTGTGGTCTGCACACATGTTTATGAATATTCATAATTACCGGACAAACCTTTTTTTTTAACGCTGTGTGTGAATAAAAGTCTCAGCATCAGATATATAAATATCAAAGAAATTCATACATATTCCTTTGTGCCTTAAAAAACATGAGCAGTGTGTGTGTAACTCCAAAGTACAAACAGGACTATATTTGTTCCTGAGGCTTGCAGTTGCTGGATACTCACGATAAACATCTGTGCACTACCTTCCAATTTTCTCTCATGCTGTATGACTCACGACCTTGTTTGACTATTGGCTCTGTGTCTCCGGTTTCCAGGACGACCACTCCATGTTTTTCCAGTTTGGTCCGTCCATCGAGCAGCAGGCATCAGTCATGTTGAACATCATGGAGGAGTATGACTGGTACATCTTCTCCATTGTCACCACATACTACCCTGGCTACCAGGACTTTGTCAACAAGGTAAAGAGATACATCGAAACATGCACATGTGTACTGTACGTACACCAGCATGTACACACGCACGCACACACACACACACACACACACACACACACACACACACACACACACACACACACACACACACACACTCTTAGAGCCTGTGCGACATATCTGCTGTATTGTCAGCAAGGTAAATGCACTGCATTGATACATAACATACTGCTTTGCCAACAGGGTGAGACTAAGCTCTGGGAGAAAATTTCTCAACTAAATTAAATGTATTCATTTGATAAAGGCAGCACCAAGAAACAGCAGGGTATTTATTCCTTCAGCAGCTAATGGCCTTAAATTTCTTCAACCATGAATTCAAATGAGAAATTCACTCTCACTCTGGGACCCAGGCACATTACAAGGTATTATTACTTTTGTCAAATGGGGACCCATCATAAGAAGACATGCCACATCATTTAGGTCGTACAGTATTTTCTAATCCTTTGATAAGATGCCTCAAAGGCTTGCTGTCTTTTCAATGGACTGAAAAAAAGCAACAGTTGTTAGTTTTGAAGATGCAAGAAAGCAAGCAAGCACCAAAATACCACAGCCATCTAAGTAAAGGTGATGAGTAAGAATACTCTATGTAAACAGCTCTGAGGAGCTGCTAGAGTCAACATTTTAGCTATATAGATTGTTGAATGCATACAGAATAGAGTTTAGCATTATCTATTGTCCCTAGTGTATCTTGCAGTGTGACCTTGCTGTCTACACTCCTGATCAAAATTTTTAAGACCAGTTGCGAAATTACAAGAATTTACATTTTGCACTGTTGGATCTTAAGAAGGTTCTAAGTAGAGCTTCAAAATACAAAAACAAGAAATGGGAGTGAGACAAAAAAAAAAAAAAAAAAAAAAATTGAGTAAGCTTTTTTTTTGCCTTTGCCATCAGGAGGTCATGACAGTGTGGATACCTGACAGAAAATGACACTGAATCCACATTTTTTGTGAAGATTTGGGCTTTTAAAGGCTGTGGTCTTAAACTTTTGATCAGCTGATGAACAGCCTATTTCAGTTTAATGGTTGTTTGCAATAAATTGCTTACTCATTTTTTTTTTTTTTTTTTGTCTCACTCCCTCCCTTTTGTCTCACTCATTTCTTCTTTTTGCATTTTGAAGCTCTACTTGGAACCTTCTTAAGATCCAACAGTGCAAAATGTAAATTCTTGCAATTTTTCAACTGGTCTTGAAATTTTGATCAGGAGTATTTATGCTGTCTTTGATCAACTATGACAGTATGTGGTCTGAAACCTGTGCATTTATTGCACATGGTGGTTTTATTTCTGTCTAGAGTTCCCTCCATAACTTTAAGCATGGAAGTAAAGATATAGCTATTCCAAAACACACCACTATGATGTTGTGACCATTTGCTGTTTCTTATGCTATTTGTTTTTGTATCAGATATTACTGTGTATGCATTTTAGATGCTATCTGACTAAAGGTACACCGTACTATCTTGGCTGTTTTTAAATCAAGGACCACAATAGAAGCAAGTCTTTGACTTTATTGTGTTATCCTGGATAAACAAGCTGAGATATCCTATTTTTATTGTGGGGTGCTGCCTCATGGTTAAGATGAGGAATAGAAGTGACTGCAAACAAAACTATATTTAATTTTTAATGAAAAAAAAAATAAGTTAATAGTCACAACAGCCAGACTAAATCTGCAGGTTGATACGGATAACCCAGTTTAAACTAGTTTAGGTTTATTGCCAGTAGCATAAACCTCTCTCAATCTCTCTCCATCCTGCTGACCTCCTTTAATCATAAACAACATCATGCATAGGCCGAATTCAAGTACACTTGTTAAATTTTTAGCAAATCGACTATTGCTCCCTATTCCAAAGACAGAGAATAGTTTTATGTTCTGGGAACTGGAGGAGGAGACATCTAAGTCAGTTTCACACCAATCTCTCCCTCATAACTGTATGTGTGCAGCCTACACTTTTTTAAAATCATCTCTCCCTCACATCTTCCCTCCCTTTTTCAACCAGGTCCGTAGTACCATCGAAAACAGCTTTGTGGGCTGGGAGCTGGAAGAAGTCCTCCTACTGGACATGTCGATGGACGATGGAGATTCCAAGATCCAAAACCAGCTGAAGAAGCTGCAGAGCCCTGTTATTCTGCTCTACTGCACGAAAGAGGAAGCCAGCACCATTTTTGAGGTGGCCCACTCTGTAGGCCTGACCGGCTACGGCTTCACCTGGATTGTCCCGTCACTGGTGGCCGGAGATGCCGACCATGTCCCGTCCGTCTTCCCCACAGGTACACCTCAAGACCGGGGCCAGGGTGTTTTTCCAGTCATGGTGAGCGTGATCTCATAAATGGGATCCAGATGCATTTAGCTTCAGCTTCAACTTTATTATTACCCCAAAGGAAATCTGGTTTGCCGCAGGCTTTAAAATGCACTAGGTCACATAATAACATTAAAAGCTATACAAATATCAAGGACATAAAAGCGTTGTAAAATATGTATAAAAACAATTGTCCAAACTCTATTATCCATACCACTTGGGAATTAAGGCATTCTTGATAGATGAAATTTTGGATTTTTGAAACATGCTTAAAAACAGGCCAAACCTTTGGGGAAAAACTACATTTAATGACCTATATTATTGACGTATGTTATCTGGCAGTGAAATTTCAGTTGTCTACAAACAGTTTGGGACAACAGCAGCAGCAAAGAAATCAGTTATTGTGGCTGTGGTGCGTGCATTAAAGCATGCAAGAACAATCAATGATAAATGAACAATAGACTCATTTCTGGAGAACAAATAGCCCTTAAACCAGCGCAACCACAAGACCCTACATAACAAATATGTAGGCCTGCCAGTAAAACAGCACTTGTTCGTAAGCACTTTGTGGCAATATCAAATCACTAGTGGCGGCGCACACTCTCACATCTCTCTGTCTTATGGCACTTGTAGTTTTAGTACAAAATGAAGACTACTTTCTCCAAACACTCGAATAATCTTTCCCCAACAGTCAGAACAGCATCCAAAGTTATAAACTGCATCTTAAAACCCATAATTTTCCCAATGATTGTATTATGTTTTGATTTTTGTATCGTTACTGGTTGTCTAATTGCTGCTGTCTCTATATTTTATGCTTGTGGTTTTTGTTTGCTTGTTGTTTGCCCTTTGTAACCCTCTGTTTTAAAAGGTGCTATATAAATAAATTAAATTAGTATAAACATCTACCAATAGATCCAGAATTTCATGCCATTTCTGACTGCTCAAAAACTAGAAAATGTGTTAAGTTGAGCACAGACCTTCGCCAAGGAGGCAGGTCTGCTATTTGCCTTCACCCGACAGTGTGTATCTGTCTCCGTTCCTTCAGCTTGGTGGATTTAATAGGCACGCATTAAAATCTCAGTTGTTAGGTCTGCAGCAACTAGATAGATGAGCTGCCATTCGCCTCTGTTCATTTTATTTTATATCATGAAAACAGCGACAGTTAAACGCATTTGAAGTCTTTTAATAAGGGCTTTGAAATTACAGAGGTGTGACCTGTATGTCATTTCATTCAGTACTACTGAAATAGTAGGTAGTGTAAGTTCATTATGTCCTGAGTAAATTCCCGTAGAGTTTTCTTTTTAAGGACAAAATTAAAAAACAATTGTTTTACCTTGACTGTTTCGGCGTGAATCTTCCGCCTTCATTAGAACACGACATTCTGGTGACGCTTCTAATGACGCTTCTGATGAAGGCGGAAGATTCACGCCAAAACTGTCATGGTAAAACAATTGTTTTTTTAATTTTGTCCTTAAAAAGAAAACTCTACGGGTACTGAAACAGTATTTTTGTATCAGAGTTTTCACATTGGAGTCGATGGTACTAATCCCCTGCATGATGTCGGTGAACCAAACATGGCGCTGAGGTAAAAGAGATCAATTGTAACTCGGTCACAGTCATGTTTCTGTTTGTCCTTGTTGTTTCTTTTGGCGGGTTGATGAAAATTTAATCAACTCTTCCTTGGCTCAGGACCAACCTTTCCACAAAATTTCATGTACATCCACTCACACCTTTTTGAGATATCTTACTCAGACAGTCAAACACGGCAATTACATAACCTCTGCCACCTTGTTGGTGGAGGTAATAAAAAGGTTAAGAGAACTGTGACCAAGATTTGTGATGTAATTTGATTTAAAGTGTTATATGTAGCACTTCCAAACATGAAGATATCATTGTTATATTTATTGTGATATCTTAATACAACTGACCAGAGAGAGAGAGAAACATCTCTCTCTTATAGCATTGGTAGTTTTAGTACGAATTCAAGATCACTCTCCCCATAAAGCCTGATACCTAACTGTTGCAATGCGGGTATTTTATACTTCAGTCAAAGCTTTTTTCTTCAGGTTAGGGTCAGCGTAAGGGTTTTTCTTCCACCATCTGCCACTTCAAGAAACTCAGTAGCTCTATTTGCCCTGACAGAACAGCGCCCTCTATATGTTTTGTGTCATAAAGCAGTGTCAGTAGATTTCCTGTGAAATCCAATCCTGTGGGACACAATGTACAACACAGTGTAGAGGCCAGTAGAGGCTGCCAGTATTCTGAGAGATGGTCTCATTTTTTACAGTAATTGAATTAATGTCTTTGAATTAATCTAGTAATGATTCATTGATGTTAAAATGTTACAGCACCATTTTAAGGGAAGCCCTGGAGTGCACAGTTGCCTTTATTTGACAGTAATAATATGAAACAATATTCATATCAATGTTTTTTAAATATTTAGTTTTGGAACATATTTCTATGATTTACATGATTATACAGCTATAGTGACACAGGATCAATGATGTCATTAGCATTTAGCCACAGTGCCCTAGTGGTTAGAAAGACTGTCTTTGACCCTAATGGCTTAGGTTGAACTCCCTGTTTTGGTGTCAGCCTTGCTAAGGTGTCTTTAAGCAAGACACTAAAACCCAACCAACTCCAGGGCTGCTGTTTTATATCTGACTCTGACTTTTGAACTTCCTGTGGATGCAGATAATTTCTCTTCAGGGATCAATCAAATATCATATTACACTGTGATAGATTTTCAAAAAGCTGTGAAGTCAGAAGTGGCATAGGTGACAGATGGGCTTACTCACATGTGCCAGTGTTCTGCTAACACCCATTTACACTCCCCTGTGCCAATCAGAGGTAGGATGCACACTCATTCCTTTTAATATTCTCGGGTTATTGACATTTTAGTTTGCTCCAGAGTCCATTTGTTTGTAGAGATAATTTTACATTTACTCGTTAATCCATTTCTCACATACGTGTGTAATATCTAAATGTGGATAATAGTGATACCCTAAACTTTGTCTTCACTGGACATCTTTGTTAAAAGATTCTCCAGGCACACGTTATTCTGAAAATATTTCTCCGAGACAACCTCACAGATAGGAAACAGACTGCAATGGATATGCCACTATACCTCTATGTCATTTTGGAATAGCTCTCCCTATAGCACTTTTTCTTTTTCTTTTTTTTTGGTTTGTTTGTGCGGGTGAGAAAAATGCCATTTAAGCCGAATAACTGCATCACCACTAAAAGCTCAGTCCTCCTCCAAGAGAACTGCAGAGTGGTTTGTCAAAACTGGGAATGTAATCTGTGCCAGCTGCAGGAAACAACCCTAAAAAAAACAAGGTTTTACAGGTGTAAGGAGACAGATGTTGATATCTGGCAGCTAACAGTCTCATGCTTGGAAAGCCAAGCCTAACAGAATAAATCAAAACACAGTCTGGAGGACGATAATATTCAGTCACTTCTCGATGTTTTGTTACCTGGTATGAACACCACAAAAGGTAAATTACAGCAAAGAGTACAGACAAGTCCATCATGCTCAGCTAAATTTACAGGGACTAAAATCAATTTTTTTTTGTCTCCATCTCGCCACAAAAATCTACAACCCCACTGGATGACAGCCAACCAAAGCTCAAAGTTATTTGTGAGTCTGCGTGAGCTTTGTTTAACGCTCCAGGTTTGCATCTAATTGAGCAGTGTGAACCTAAATGAACCAACAATGCAACAAAATTAACTTTTCCACACGGTATGGACTAAAAATCCTGTTCTCAGTGTTTCACCACTCTTAAAATGCCTCGAAAATGCTTTCAGTCTCTATATCCCCCTATGGCTTTTCCCTTTGTATTCTCTCTGCCTCAGCCTGCCTATGTGTGCTCTCCCTCTCTTTCTCACGCTCTTTCCCTCTCTCTTTCCCTGCCTCTCTCCTTTTTTCATCTTTTTATATCTTTCTCTCTTTGTACTTCTCACCCTTCCTCTCACCATTCCCAACCTCCCTCCTCGCTTCGCTCACTCCATCTCCCTCTTTCCCAGGGCTTATCTCGGTGTCATATGACGAATGGGACTACGGCATCGAGGCCAGGGTACGTGATGCAGTGGCTGTCATCGCCACGGCGACCTCCACTATGATGCTGGACCGGGGGCCACACACCCTGCTGAAGTCCAGCTGCCACGGGCCACCCGACAAAAAGGGCTCCAGCACCGGCAACTTGAACAATGAAGTACTGAAGTGAGTCACTACCATGAGGATGGGAGGGTCAGGGGATTGCAGGGCCAAAGAAGTAGAACTGGATAAATGTACAAATATTAGAGTTATGCATGTATAGAGTACACAATAGACTGACAAACTGATAAAGTAAATGAGGACCGAAGGCCACACAGAGCTAACCAAAGCCTCCTCTAAACCTTAACATGATCTGTGCCACTTAGATCCTCCTTAAAATTAACAGGGCAAATTTTGCGTCTTGTCAACACAGATAATTCGTGAACCATAGCTTTAGAGAAACAGATTGTGTTTTTGATTACACATTGTGAATTTGAGCCCTTGGTCCAGGCAAGGCGCACTTTCCTGCTGTGAAAAAAAAAAACAGGCGAACAAAAAACACTGAGCATTGTTCTCCCCGTTTTATAAGCTTCAAGTTTTATTTTGGTGCATAAAATGAGTAGGGTGTCAAGCTCAAGATGGCCTGAGCGAAAAGCAGATGAATTCTTTTTTTATTTCATGTGAGTCAGAGCCAGAAGGACTGGCTGGTAAAAAGAGCAGTGGGAAAGTTGTAGCTTGGTTTTCAAATGCTGCTGCTCAGCTGAACATGCTGAACACACACACGCACACACACAGACACACACACACAAATTAACAATACAGACAATGCAAGGAGGACCATAATTGTTTCTCAGCAAACAAAGACTCCAAACAAAAGATAAATGCAGATGTTAACTCTCACACTTAAACCACCATCTTGTCTTGTCTTAGCTTAACCCACAGCCATCCTGAAAGGAAAACATGCTTCTTTTCCCTTCCTTCTTTTGAACCTCCTCGTTTTGCTATTTGGCACATTATAGAAGAATCAGGAGCATTGGTATTCAATAATTAATCCCCATTTAACTTCATTGGGCACACTTTTAGTTCACACATTGATCAGAGATTCCAGAGCTAATTGAATACTTGGGGACAACCAGATAAATGAAAAAGAGCCAAAGAGCAGCAGAGGGGTTATCACTAGCACACAGATACACATGCCTACAAATAAATGAAACATGCACACATACACAAACACAAACACAGAATTGCACACATACATACAAACTCATTTGTAATGTATGACATTTTACTGCTCCTCAAGGCTTTACCTAATAAAATTTTAGAATTACTGTTGCCATCCGTTATTGTACATAATTAATTCTGTGCCTCACAAAACCATACGCCGACTGCCTTTCATCCCCTCTCCCTTCTAAAAATAAACATTGTTTATGTTTTGTTTTGTTTTTTCATGTTTAGTTTGAATTCGGGGGAAAGTGAGGGAAGCGGGGAGAGAGAGATAAAATTACACAACCTCCCTCGCAACTGCTGCATTAATCTTCACTGAGAAAGCACAGGTTGAGGTTGATGTATTATATCTCCCGCTCGTCTTTACCTGTGTTTCTGTTTTTAATATCAGGCGCGGTTATGCGTGCAGGCTCGGATCCCACCACCAACAGGACTGAGATAACAATAACACCACAACCATGAATATTTCAATCCCCAAAGGGCTCTGTCAGACCCAGAGTTAGCTCTCAATCATCCTTAGGCGCACACCTGGGACTCTACTGCGGGGTGGCTGTTGGGAGTGTGTGTGTGTTTGTGAGTGCGCGTATGCAATAGAAATTTCTATGTGGACGAGTTTGTGTGTGTTTCCCAACCAACCATTCCCTTTATTCCCATTCAGATGAGCAAAAGTGGAGAATTTGAATTGGTGGAACCTGGTGGTGACCCCAGGGGGCTGGGAACAGCTATACACACACACACACACACACACACACACACACACACACACTCACCCCATTCTATCTATTTCATATCCTCAGTAGAGACAAAAGCAATAATAAAGCCATATGTTTCTGCATGGTCCTGTATAGCCACAGGACACAGGAGAGTAGGCTGCCTGCATACTGGATTTGCATGCCATCCTGTCAGCCCTGATGGACTGAGATGGGAGGCCCCAGTGAGTCACGCTCTCAAATTTGTTTAGGGGCTTCTTGACCTTATGGGGCACACACACACACACACACACACAAACACACACACACACACACACACACACACACACACACACACACACACACACACACACACACACACACACACACACACACAATAAATGCATGCATACACCACTTGCAGACACACAAACACAAAGATATGCACACAACAAACACATGCATACACCACAAGCACATACACACACACACACACACACTCATACATGTATGCAAGCACACACACATACACGTAAACACAAAGCTCTAGAGGCCCTCCATTGTTTCCTGGCTGACAGAGAGGACAGGAAGGCTCGTGTAATGAGAAAATGTGCTCCAAGTGGTTTTGGATGAGCCGCTAAGGGGCTTATTTGTGTGTAGATGGTTCAGGGCAAGGGATGTTTTCATTTATTTATTTATTTTTTACTATTTGTGTGACTGTGTGTTTTCACATGCATTTGCTCACCTCTCAAATCCCTGAGCTAATATACATATGCCGCACTGTTAGATATGATGTAAGAGATGATTAATATCTTGTCGTTTTTTCTTTCATGAGATCTGACTAGACGTTTCGTCTTTGTGTCTCTGGGCTCAGGCTGCATGTGCTCCAGTCCCTCAGTCATCTAGTGCAGCTCAGCAGACTGCCTTTTCTGTAGGTAGCCCCTGCGGCCATCTGACACTTCAGCTGCCTCTCATGCGTGTAAGGCTACCATGTTGCTCTCATCCTATTTCACCTTTAAAGTAGTTTTTCCTGCAGCGGGAGGGCAGTATTATTGCACTTCTTAATGGCTACAATAAAAGAGGCTGTCTAATAAATCCTGGCTCTGTTTATTAGAAGGCGAGCAGGCCATTTCATTGTGCTTTTGGGCATCTTGAGCCCAAATGGCCGTCTCTTTTCATAGACCCTTCCTTGCATGAAAGTGGGTCACAGCATCCACTGTCCACTGTCCTCTCTGCCTATACCTCGCTTCTTTCAGTTTCTGTCTTTTTTCCCTTTTTAACCTCCCGTTCCTTTCTTTTGTTAACCTCTTATCTGTTCCACCAGGGTTTCTGCCTGAACTGTATGGGTACCTCGCAGTTTGTCTCCGTCCCTCTTTATTCTCTTTTTATGTAGTCTGTGTCCTTTTGTTTCTGCATATTTCTGTCCCTTCTGCCCCTTTTTTGTTCTTTCTCTTTCTTTTCCTCTCTCATTATTGCCATGGCTCTGTGACACTCACAGCAGTCCGTTTTCACTAAAAAGCGCCTTCAATTAGTTGAAGTTGAATCAGAAAGCCTTGTTACTCTTGCTCTTTCTGTCTGTCTGACTATTGTTCTCCCTCTCACTGGGTATCTCTCTCATAAGAAAGGATTAGTCTGTGTTTATGGATGTGACTGTTTATTTATATTAAGCGTGAACTTATTTTAGGGTCTCATTAATTCTGTCAGGTCCATTCCTTTCTTATGAATGACTAATTCATGTGAAGGACATTAAAATGCCATTGAAATAACAGATCAGTATTTCATGTGGCCTTTTACTTATTGTAGTGTTCTTTCTGTTGAATCGATGAATACTAATACACGTGCCATGTGCTGCTCAACATATGTTCAGTCCATCATGTGTGAGTTAATACATTTTTCACCATGATATTGACAATATTGTCGCCATGATGTTTTACGGGTGACATGAATTTATTTTTTGATCATAACCTCAGTTTTGATTACACTGTTATTGATTCAAAAAGAATAGGAGCTTGATTTAAGGGCGTACCAGTCAGTTTCTCCACTGAGGCCATTCATTAACCTTTTTTTTATGAATTTAACCTAGAGAAAAATGAATTACTATGTTAGATTCCTTCATAATCAAGAGGTTTATGTTGCCCTACATATTATGCTGCCATCGTCTTGCGAGTGCTGGACTCTTAATATCAAGGACCACAGTGGAAATAAGTGTCTAACTTTATTGTGTCATCCTTGGCAAATCTTTGCATATACACATGCAACTGCTTTTCTTAAAATATTGTCAAAATAAAACTAAACAAAACTAAAATTCCCATATGAGTCAAGTGACATGGTATAAAACCTGGTCATCTGGGCTATTCTGCACAGATGTGTCCAGTTTACCCAGAACATAATATCTAAATCCAGACCTCCAGAGGTTTCCTCTAAAAGGTTCATTGTGTCATTGCTACCTTGAAATTTGCAACCATTAAAGGAAATTTTCAGCCTCAGATGCTCTTATACCATTACATATTGACAGGTTGTATATTCATGTTCTAGTAGTAATGTTGTGATGAAGTGTTTAATTTGCCTTTTTGTTTTACCCCCCAAATCCCCAACCTACCTCACCTGGTTCTTCTTCAGTTTGTGATTTCCTGTGTTTTCTACAATGTCTTTTGACACCCACACACAGCAGGTGTGAGGGAACTTAGTTTGTCTGATTAATTCTGAAAATGTTTTATAACCACAAGGCTTGTAGAACTTTCTTACCCCATAGAGGAGCAGGTAAATCCTCAAATCAAGATAGGAAAGGAAAATCACCTAAATTGGAGATACAGTGTTTTCACCTGACACTGACACAGAGAGAGGAGGTTTTTCCTGGAATCTGGTGTCTCTGCCTCCTCTGCAGTGGATTTCTACCTGAGTGATTGTTGGATGTTCAAAAAAGTGAGTCTGGAAAGAAACCCATGCTCTTTGATTCTGGGAGATTGACACCAATACCCGATGTTTGCTGTTATGTTAGATACCTGGAAAAAAAAAAAAAAAAAATCTGCAATTTAACTCAATTTAAAATAGCTGCACTGGAAATATCTCAACATGATGCATATAGTCTGCATTTTGCTAGTTGTCCTCAGGCACCATCAACAAACAAAGTGCACCCAGAAATGCAAGATACATTTCAGATACTTATTAATAACTCTTTCAGTTTGTTTGTTTTTTGCTTTTAATGTACATAGAGCAGGGATTTTCAACCAGCATGTGCTCTGGAGTGAGCACGGATGTAGGTCTACCTTTAAATGTTTCTCAACTGTTAGCTCAAACAAATTTAGTGGATTGACTTCATGTTTAATCAGTGTAATCAGCTTAGAGTCAACATCCTTCCCGGGTTAATCCAGTTCAGTTGAACCAGTCATTGTATTTGCTTGTTCTTACGTAGTAACGCAAAACTCCATATGAAATATTTTCAAAAAAGCAATAACTTGTCACATCTTGAGGTTTTTTTCTCCCCGCATAGAAATATTCCCTAACACTCATAACTTGAGATGAGCAGAGTAGCATACATTTGTTACCAGTATAATACACTCTTTGAATTAAAAGCTTTTCTTTTCCCATCACGTGCCAAATGTACATCATTTTCCCCATAAACACACATATTAGTGAGGAATGTTCATGTGACATTTAGGTGACTTAAAAACAGAAAAATGTAAGCTTTTTTTAGATTGTGGGTGATCTCTGTAAAGCAAAGTACATATTAGTCTCATGAGAACAGTTGAATTTCTGCTTGTACCTGGTGGAACACAAGGAGCCCTGTTTTTATTCAGTGTTTTTAGAAGATTTGTAGATGCAGAGGGTCGCTGTCCTTGCCTGTTAATTCCTGCTCACATTTTGAATGAGAGAGAGGACCGTTTCTGATACAGTGCTCCTTCCCTGCAGGCTCCACAGGTAGCTGTCTGATGTCCCCTACTCAGCAGGAGCCCTCGTGGGCTCAGATCACATCCAGCTCCTGTGGAATAACTTATTAAAGGCTGCAGCTCAAAGAGACTCCCAGCCTTACATCTGTAGCCCTCGCTTAAAAACTTCAGTAATCAGTAACCGATTCCTTTCCATAAACAGGTAATGCGTGGACTGATGTGAGACTGAGTTGATTTGAAGATTACTTTTCATATTGCACAGTCACACTGTCCTCATCGGTCACATCATATCTTTCATGACTACACATGCCATCTGTAATTTATTACTCCTCGTGTCCTCTGCAGACATCCAAAATTACAGTTACTGCGTAACCCAGTCAAACCTGATGTGTACATATGTTTGTGCATGGCAGATTTCTTGTCACATACAGTGTAGTAATTTATATCTTTATATCTGGAAATGCAGTGACAGAGAATTTATGACCCCGTTTGACTCTGCTAGGAGATCAAAGGAATAATTTAAGACAAGTCATATCATAGGGTCTGAAATACAGTTGAGGAGATTTGACAAAAAAAAACACGAGGGCTCATATCCATGGCATTGATGATTCACTGTCTCAGTAACTCATACATTCCCTTCACAGCCAGTGATTAGTTGGGAACAGTTGGTGAGCGAGGCACGCTCTAGCGGCTGCATATGGCTGTGATGGAGCTGCATGAGATTCTGTTAGCTGCTCATCCCAGTTGTTTTTTTTTGTGTATTTTTTATGCAGCAGAGTCTGGGGAATTCTGACATGGGAAGGGATCAAACAGCACATAAAAGCTACATCAATACTGCGGGGCTACAAAATGATAAATGCAGCAGCCTCCCCTGCTGTAAATTCACAGCATGCATCAATCCGTCTACCTGTGCAGGTTAATGTATGGGTAGAGGGAGCCCACTGATGTGTGTTTCGATACGCCTAAGTGCAGCTACTCAGATGCGAGGCAGAAAGATTGATCTGAAAGTGAGAGACAGAATGAGGGGAGCGGGTAAACAGTCGAGTTTAGTAAGATACCCCTATCTCTCTGTCTGCCTCTCTTCCCTCACTCCTTCCCCCTCTCTCCATTTCTCGCATCTCCTCTCTCTTTCTCTCTCAACCAGCCTCTCTCGGGTGAGATTACTGTTCCCATGGCAACGCAGCAGATTGCATGAAAATTGCTGTGGTTGTGGGTGCCATGGCAACACGTTGCATTACGTTATATTGGTGTTAAGCCCCCCATCTCTCTGTTGGGGTTTTGTTTATACTTACAACATGTCAAACCAATCATGACACATGAACACACACACAGAGCCACACACACACACCCTGACGCAGGACAGCAACAAGTTGGTAAACTCACGCCCCTCCACCCTCCTCACACCCACCAGCACTTGAATCGTCATGGTTCCCCATTCAAACTGAGATTATGCTCTTGGGGGCTAATCCCATGTAACATGCGCATTACAGCGCCTCACTATGCAGGCCAGCTAGCATGCGGCAGTAAGCATTGCAGTGAGGCTTGAGTCATTTTATTGACTTGCTCAAAGCACGTAGCCTACTTAGGTCTCTGTGTGAGGTGGGTTATAAATATAGTTGAGGGCATTTGAGATAGAGGCGCTGAGTGTTGTAGTAGGAGGTTCTTGTGGTAACATCTTGGGCGAGTTTCAGATTCACTGCTCATCTGTCGTCTGTGTTTCTTTATCCATTTGTGAATAGGTTTATTGTCTTTTTTCACACTGTTGACTTGGTTGGAGATGGTGCTCAGTTAAATGTACACGACACCTCCTTTAAACAGTCTGCACACACCATACCACACCATACACACACATACACACACACGCACGCATACTCACAAAGCCCCTCACTCCTCGCATTTAGACCAGTTATTTATTTCTCCGGTGGATTGTTTCAGAGGCAGAGCGTCTCCATGGTGATGGCAGCCCACAGAATGCGAGAGGAAGA
The DNA here is from genome assembly GCF_902150065.1 of Myripristis murdjan. Taxonomy (NCBI): domain Eukaryota; kingdom Metazoa; phylum Chordata; class Actinopteri; order Holocentriformes; family Holocentridae; genus Myripristis; species Myripristis murdjan. The sequence goes on from NC_043980.1 coordinate 16,388,606, forward strand.
GTGAGGGAAGGTGGCGGTAGAGGGAGAGAGAGAGGGAGGGAGAGAGAGAGAGAAAGAGAGAGAGAGAGAGAGAGAGAGAGAGAGAGAGAGAGATGATTTCAGCTCATCTGCCTGTGCCGCGCACTTGTTGACACATATATATGCTGATATGTATTCACACAGGCACTCAGTAGACTCTCCCACTCTACCCCATCCCTCTATCTTTCCCTCCCTTTCGCGCTCTCTTTCACTCTCTCTCTCCCTCTCTCTCTCCCTCTCTCTCTCTCTCTCATCACTGCCTATCCCTCTGTTACTTGCCTTCCTCACCTTCTTTCATGCGCTCTCTCACTCCCTACTCATCCCTCTGTCTTTCTCAGTCTATCAGCTGGCATATGTTTTGCCAAACCTCAAACTGGGTCATATTCTCTGTGGTTCAGACTAGCTAGGCCCACTTGACAACGTGAGGACAGTGAGGTCTGCGGAGGGTAGCGTTAGAAGCCTCTGGCAGAAGCGGCCCCGCTAATACCATGTGATCATGACTACATGAGGTCAGCTCCTCGGCTTTTTACTACACTGTCACATTTTTACTCCCGTCTGTGTTCACCGCAATATCTGGCACAAACACTTTTGAAGTATTTGATTAAAGTAGACTGCACACACTTGTTAAGCAAACAACAAAAACAGCCTGGGGCATCAGATATCCTGCCTGGTGGGCATAGCCATTTGCAGGCATCATTAACTAAACAAGATACCAGCAAAATTGAGAAAAGAACATTGTTAGTATAACACTGCCAAAGTGTTTCAACTGAAAATTAGACAACTCTGAGTCATTACAAATACTGGGCATACATGCCTTGTGATTCAAATGTTTTGGCTTAGTATTTCAATGTACCAGACATTTAAGAATATTTATAAATGTGGACCCCAGAGCTTATATGTGAGCTTGCTCCCACCATCACTCCTACTACTTTAGCCTGCTAGTTCCTTAGAGAAACTGCAGAGATATGGATCAGGATTTAAGACAAAATGCCTGACACCAGTGTTGCACTGGGATTACTAGTTATAATTACTGATTCAGTTTATGCAGGTAAAGAAATACAGAATCTTACTATACCTTATAACAACAGTACTCTGTCTACACAGTAGTGTCACTGGTGTCAGCGATTGAAAAATTTTTCCATGTTACCAGTGTAGTGTGTATTTCCTATGATGCTGTTGCAGGGGCTTTTTAAAATTTATAATCATTCAGCACTTTCAAGCTTGAAAGACTAGATCTGGCACATTTCTCTTCCAGATCAATAGACGTGGCATCGAATGTCATGGTTAAGTTGACTTATATGGCATCTCTAACCCCAATTTATGTTTCTCATTCCCAGGTATCTAATGAATGTGACTTTTGAAGGCCGTAACCTGTCATTTAGTGAAGACGGCTACCAGATGCACCCAAAACTGGTCATCATTCTGCTGGACAAGGATAGGCAGTGGGACAGGGTGAATACTTTCTGTCCTGTTCTGTTTTGTTCTGTTCTGCTCTCTTCTCTTCTCTTCTCTTCTCTTCTCTTCTCTTCTCTTCTCTTCTCTTCTCTTCTCTTCGCTTCTCTCTGTCCTGCTTTTTCTGTAGTACGTCTGTCACTTTTTTTTTTTTTTTAATTTCTCTTGGACCGGCTCCCTGGTTGTCTAAGTACCTGTTACTGTAGCTGGCATGTCACACAATCCTCCTCCCTCTCACTCATGCAGGTTGGCAAGTGGGAGAGAGGCTCTCTGACGATGAGGTACCATGTGTGGCCTCGTTTTGAGATATACTCAGGAGCGGAGGAGCGGGAGGACGACCACCTGTCCATCGTGACTCTGGAGGAGGCGCCATTTGTCATAGTGGAGGACGTGGACCCGCTCAGTGGAACCTGTATGAGGAACACGGTGCCGTGCCGCAAGCAGCTCAAACTCATGTGAGAGTTTATGCTTTTTGCTAAAGACATCAGTTCTGGGTCACATATAAAATCAGATTTGTTTTTGCCGTGTGAATCCAGGATAAATACTGTAGAGTCAAAGTGCTATAAACAGACCAAATTTTCTTATGAAGCTAGCTGAATAACACATTGAGCAGTACTTCAAAATAGCTGCAATGTATTTAATTATTCAGAGCTTTTCTGGTGTAGCGGGTAACCTTCAGCATCTTTTCAAAGTTATTTGTCACAGATAACAAATCATTGCATATAGTACGTAGATGGTTGTACCCAACCATGACTTATTTTGCACTTTTCCTTTCTATTTTCTGTTCTGCTCATCTTTCCCTGCTAATAATGTTTCTCTACCTCTTCTCTAAAGGGATTTGGGAATTTCTATCTATCTATTTCCCCTCACAATCTCTGTGTCCTGTGATAACCCCAACCCTCTGCCCCTCTACTAACTGGATCATTCTCTTGGTTTCTTTCTCTGTTTCCCTCTCCCTGCTCCCTCTTCACTCTAACCCTCTTGCTATCCACCTCTCCTTGGTCGGCGATAATGAATTTTCTTCACTGGCCTCCTTTTCTGTCACTGGCCTACCTGGAATCTCCCGAGGGTGTCCCACACCTTTGGCTTAGCCCTTCTTTTATTGACCCTGTTCTTTGCCTCTATTCTCCCTCTATCTCTGCCTGTCTGCCTTTCTTTCTCTGTTCTTTTCTGTCCCAGACATTTGCCCTCTTTCTTCTCCATTTTGATTTTTTTTATCAGTTCTGTCATCCCTGTCTCAGTTGTCTCGCTCTTGAACCACTTGCTTTATTCCTTCAGACCTCAATAAATATTGACCTCTGGTCACTGAAGATTGTTCTCCTGTTTTCCTATCTTTACACCCACCCCACTCCATTCCCCTCAGCAATCAGACAGGCGAGTCGGGGATTTACATCAAGCGCTGCTGCAAGGGTTTCTGTATTGACATCCTTAAGAAGATTGCCAAGACGGTCAAGTTCACCTACGACCTCTACCTGGTCACCAATGGCAAACACGGCAAGAAAATTAATGGGACGTGGAACGGCATGGTTGGAGAGGTGCATTTTATGTTTCTGCTGCACATACACACATTTATGTACACAGGCATGCACAAACACTTTGAATATTCCTCATATTGCACCAAAAGTACTGACTCTTCACTGTTTGCTGGTAGGATCACTAATCTATTGAACGCAATCACAGGCACTTCTAGGTTTCTTCTAGCTAACATATAATATCCTACACAAGGTGCAGTGGTGGATGTTGTTCAGAGAGGCCTGGCCTGACACCAGAAAGAGGTAGCGGCTTGACATTGGCGGTGAAAACAGCTTAAAAATACCCTCCAGGACAGTTTGGTCAATTTCATACCGATCTGCTGGCACATCAACTGTTCATGGATTTCATAGCTGGCAGAACATTGCAGCACCTCAGTTTATAACCCTTACCTAACCAGCAGTTGGGATACTGTGCCTTGCAGCACAGTATCCCTGTGTTACACAGCTTACTTGGTGCTTTATGTTTATTTATTTATTATCCTGAATGCTCATTTATCTATTAAGGTTATATATTTATTTTATTATTTAATTTCCTCAACCTTCTGCTCTTCTCTTTTACTGCTCTCATGCCCCCCACAGACCCTTTTTTAATAATCCTTTCTTCTTCTAACAGTGAAGCACTTTGCAATTCCCTCTTCAAGTCTAATTTGAATAGCACCTCAAAAATGAAACACGTCACTTCATAAGTAAACATGTAATTTTAACACTAATAACAACTAGTTATTTGGTGGTCAAGGGCAATGTCATTGATCATGACCTCGGCTTTTGAACAACTAATTATAGTGTCTGAATGGGATCCAGGACTCTCTCTCTCTCTCTCTTTCTCTCTCTCTCTCTCTCTCTCTCTCTCTCTCTCTCTCTCTCTCCCAATTTGCTCTACTGGCAAGTTCATTCAAGTGCACTCATGTACATTTGTGTGCTGCCAAAGCAAATAGAGGACAAAAATAATCAATAAAGGCCATTAAAAAATTTCAGGGCAAAATAAAAACATATTAAAGTGAGTTAAACACATAAAGCAAGCATAAGGTTGTCATAAAAATATCAAGAACGCTGATTTTGCAAGCAGTAAGTCATATGTCTAAGCACTATAGATACTCTTCACCCTCGGTCACACCAGCCGTCACATCCTAGCCTCAGGGGGAGCTGTGATCAGCTTCAAAACTTGAAGAGGAATACAGTGAGGAGGCTTTTAATCAGAGATAGAAGAGCGAGAGCTAAGGATAGAGAGGTGGGGGGGTGCGGGACGCAGCCTCGGGGAAAGACCCACTTCTCTCACGCTCACATATTACCCATTAGACATACAGCACAGTGCATCCGTTACAAATTAATGTGATGTCCAGCTTAATTGATTATGGCACAGAGCAAGTGACGTTATTGTTGTCTTACAGATATAGCTGGGTTGAGATGTGCAGTTCAATATGAGACGTTCTTAACTTAAGTCCACCTACATTGTGGTGTAAAATTCCTGAAATATACATCCGTATGTAAGCAGGCCTACGCAAATGCACAGTGTGTGCATGCATGGATGCACACGTACATGTCCATATTTGCCTAAGCATGCAGGTAATGATTTAATTTGAATAGGAAAAACAGGACAACAGATATAGGAAGACAGAAAGAGAAAGAGAGAGTAAGAGAGAGAGAGAGAAAGAGGAACGGAGGACACGGAGAGCCTATATAAAACAGAGAGAAAAACAGTGCGTAGGATTCCTGCTCACTCTGGCATACACATCCCTTATTAACGGAGTCTTTTGTGCTCCACTTTTACGCATGCCCCAAGGCCTTAGGAATTTAGGGCTAAATATACCTGTACAAACTCATGAGGAGGCAGACAGGGAGGGAACATTCAGTCAAGAGACCTACTGTACAGTGCAGTTATTATAGTGACCTAGTGTAGTAAGGATCCCAGTTTCCTTTTGCTTCTATTCTTCCGGAAAAGTCTTTTTAATGCCTGTCAGCGATGATGTCACACATACGAATGGCAATACTTTGAGCTCAATTACTCTTCCCATCATCGCCCTCTTACCTGTCAGGCTTTCACCATTCTTTCTCTCTACGGTTGACCCCAGGTGGTGTTGAAGAACGCCCACATGGCAGTGGGTTCACTCACCATTAATGAGGAGAGGTCGGAGGTCATCGACTTCTCCGTGCCGTTCATTGAGACGGGGATCAGTGTCATGGTCTCCCGTAGCAACGGAACCGTCTCCCCCTCTGCCTTTCTTGGTGAGGAGAAACGCACCTGGTGCTTTTGGCAGACGTACAAGACACACACACTCACAGTCACGACCACACACACACCACATCACACACACAGCTTCACACCATATATATGCACATGCACACTCAGACATAGAAAGCGAGTTTGGTTTCACAAAAAAAGCCTTTATTGGACTAAAATGAATTTGCAAAAGAAAATATCCTGCCATCTGCACACTAAATTGAAGACAAGGCAACAGTGATGCTTCATTTGTTAAATTAAATTCATGGCATTTTTTTTTTTTTACTTCACTAGACAATAGATAGTTGAAAGATTTTTTTTTTTTTTTTTTTTTATCATTTAGTTAACCAGGTTATTCATATTGAAATGGCATCTCTTTTTAAAGTGAGCATATACAGAAAAATTTCCTGTAAAAACCTGACACAACAATAACATAAAAATAAAATGTTTTTAAAAAATGCAACAGAGCTAATGCATACAAGAATTGGAAAGAAACGCAGACGCCTTTGGAAGCATCAGTTAAATGGGTTCAGTTGATGTTTAGCAGCAGAACGGTTAGTTCTTTAAAATAATCGACAGTATCCTGATGAGACTGGAGAGATCGAGGGGATGCTAGAGGATGTGAATCAGTATCAGTCCAAAAAGGAGTATTCATTAAGTTGATATTCTGTGGATGGAAGCTAGAGGCATTATGTTGATTGTATGATTGAATATAAGCAGTGCCTTGTATGCTAAGATGGCGTCATCACAGCACAAAGCAGAGCAGGGTGCGAGGAGGCCGGGTCGAATATCTGCACATCTGAATGAGCACATCTGTGCATTTATGTCTACCTTCCTCTGAATTCTGTCTTGAACAAGTACTTGTTAGTGTTCACACAAACTCATGAATCACAAGACTCACTCATAAATACACAGACACACACACTCACTCACACAGAGTATACATAACTTCCGAGTACAAATAATCATGGTGTTACCCCAGGGTGATTTCACAATTTTGATTAATTTGGTTTCACAAACTTCCTTTTTTCTCTCCGCTCATTCCTCTTCCTCTTTCTCATCCTCTGCGCCCCCGCCCCACCCCCTCTCTGTTTTTCAGAGCCCTTCAGTGCGGATGTCTGGGTGATGATGTTTGTAATGTTGCTGATCGTGTCGGCCGTGGCTGTGTTTGTATTTGAGTACTTCAGCCCAGTGGGTTACAATCGCTGCCTGGCAGATGGGCGAGGTGAGAGGAGCACTCACTCACACTCACTGTCATGCACAAACACTGGTCTAAACCCCGTCCAGCCACATTGCAAAAAAGTGACAAAGAGGCAGATCTTCTGGTGCTCCTGTAGAGGTAGCACGGCACATCCAGTCTTGTACACTTGAACACACTATGGCTTTCTCAAAAGAAGCCCTTCAAATACTATTATCACTTCAACAGTATCTGCTGAATGAGTGTTAGTTGAAGTACCTCAACATGTTGAGCCACTTATCCACATCTACAATGACTTAAGGCTCTTTTTGCTAATGAATAGGATCATTGACAAGAACCAAATGGGTGATCTTAGGCACTCTGTGAATCACCATGTGAACGAAGGCTGTAGTGTTCAATGAAATGTATAGGAAATGTTTCACCATCATAGCTACATTTTAAAATTGCAGAGTACACTTAAACAGATCTATTACCATACGTTGAAAATGTGTCAAGTTTAGCTGTGTCTGACAGAATGGAACAACTCTACCTCCTTGAATTAAATGTGGTTCTAGCAGCCCATTCAAAAGCATTTGCCAATCAAAATCAGTGGCTCAGATTCAATGACATTCTATTTTTGCCATTTTTCACACACCCGGCTCCATTTGACTCTCGGGAATGTATTAGCCTGCCGCTACTATAGCCACTCAAGATAAAATCAGAGGAGTGTTATATTGCTGCTCGCAGCCTTTTTATCGCAGTCCAGAGGGGATAAGACTGAAGTAATGGTGGTTGGTTCAGAATAATGATGGGTTATGTCTCTTACAGTAATGTTTTCTGTATAATGACTTATAAGTCACAGTAACAATGGCAAAAAGTGTCACATGTGTGCATGTGTGTGTGTTTGTGTGTAATTTAATGACTTACCATGTTATGTAAGCCTGTTGCCTTACACTGTTTCTCCAGCTGTATCATAATTGTAGCCTGCTGTGTGCCCATCCACCCCCTCCCCTCTCTCTCTCCCTGTGTCTGATGCTATAGAGCTGCAGTAGGTAGTGTTTCCATCCTGCCACCTTGTCATACTGCCGTTGAGGAAGGTGGAGCAATGCTTGTCTTTAACAGTGGGTTGTCACAGCAGTGGCTGAGTGAGCGGACATAGACCATGCAGTACATCTAGCGTTCACTGACAAACTAAAGGATGGGAATAGATCTTCTCTTTGTCGCTGCCATCCATCAAGCGCTTCCCACAATGGCAGTCATGAGCAAATGTGAATAAAGTGAAATAGTATCCACGACCAGAGAAACTGATCGTTTTTTCCTTGTGTTATCTTTTGTTATACACCCTCTCCCCATTTCTTTCTCCCTCTCTCTCTCTGTCTCACTCTCTCAGAGCCGGGCGGTCCCTCATTCACCATCGGCAAAGCCATCTGGCTGCTGTGGGGCCTGGTGTTCAACAACTCTGTGCCTGTGCAAAACCCCAAGGGGACCACCAGTAAGATCATGGTGTCGGTGTGGGCCTTCTTCGCTGTCATCTTTCTGGCCTCCTACACTGCCAACCTGGCTGCTTTCATGATCCAGGAGGAGTATGTCGACCAAGTGTCGGGCCTGTCAGACAAAAAGGTGTGAAGTCAAGGCAATATGGGAGGTTGTAGGGTGGAGGAGTAGGTGTGAGTAATGTGGCTGGTGTGTGACAGAGTGCAGACTACTGTACTTCTTGTGTGTGTGTGTGTGTGTGTGTGTGTGCGCGCGCATGTATATCTAGATCTGTGAATGTAAGATATTGACTTCCGTGGTCAATCTGCCTGGTTGTACGTGGCCTGGTGTGAATGTGCATCTGTGCTTGAGATTGTCCTTTCCTGTATTTCCTGTCTGCGCCCCCAACAGCATCACACGCTGTGGAGTGGAATCCCAGGCAATTAGTCCATTTTGGGCTTTCAAAAACACCATCCTGCACTCCTGCTCAACAGTGCATTAAAGGCTATTTGATCCTGCCTCACGCCTTTTCCATGCTAACAAGCTCTCCCCTGTCATTTTCTCTGTGTGGTTCTTTTTCCGGAAAAAACCCCACAACAGTTCCAGAAGCCCAACGACTTCTCGCCGCCATTCCGGTTTGGCACCGTACCCAACGGAAGCACGGAGCGAAACATTCGCAACAACTACCGGGACATGCACAGCTACATGACGAGTTTCCATCAGAAGAATGTAGATGAGGCCCTGCACAGTCTGAAGAGCGGGTGAGGAGGGGGGCCGAGAGGAGAGTGGAGAGACAGATGGGATGAAGGACTCTGGGAAGGGGATGGGATGTGGACATGATGAGCACATGAAGGAAGAAAGGATGCAGATGAAGGGATGAGCTGATGCAACACAGAGAAAAGATAATGATGGAAAGAGAGAGAGAAAGAAAGAGAGAGAGAGAGAGAGAGAGAGCAAGCACTCTGTTAGGGCAGGGCGGTGTGGGTGGGCAGGCAGTGGAGCTGCTGTATCTGCCTGCCACTGGAGCCCAGAATAGCAGCACAGCCTGTGGTTGCTGTGAAAGCTAGCTAATATTCACTCTCTGGCTGTGAAAGGTGGCTAATATCGTTTTCCTCCTCTCTTTAGCACACTCCATTTTTTTTTTCGGCTTCCCTGTCTGACACCGCTGAATAATTAGTAATGCAAAGCAGCAGCTTAGCTCTGGTTTTGGCTTGGGTCTGAGGTTGGAGCTGAACGACCACAGAGACCAGTAAGGCCACGTGGTGCTACTTTAAAATAGACTGTCACCATGCTGGGGACTGCCTTATCAATTTATCTGTCAGCTAACTCAGGAATAGAATAGAATAGAATAGAATAGAATAGAATAGAATAGAATAGAACAAAATAGAATAGAATAGAGGTGAATGTATCACAACAGAACAGATTGTATTAGATTACATTAGAACAGAAGTTATCAAAATAGACAAGCATGGAACTTTGAGTAGAATAGAGCTTTTTATGTATCTCTATCAGACTTAAACAGAGTACAGCTTATCACAGTAGAAGAGAAAGTCATCCGAGTAGAACTTATAGAACAATACCAAAGGATAGAAATAGAATGCAATAGAAATGCAGTGTCGTTGCAGGGTTGTACACACTTGAGACTCCTGTACATAACAAAGCAAAGTACAGAAGCAACAACACTGTTGCACTGTTGCTGGTGTGTTTTCCCTCTAATCTTGCTGTTTCCTTTCCGTTATGCTCTGTAGCAAACTGGACGCCTTCATCTATGATGCGGCGGTGCTGAACTACATGGCCGGCAGAGATGAGGGATGCAAGCTGGTAACCATAGGTAGTGGAAAGGTGTTTGCCTCCACCGGCTACGGCATCGCCATCCAGAAGGACTCGGGCTGGAAACGGGCTGTGGATCTGGCCATCCTCATGCTCTTTGGAGATGGTAAAAATTTGAATGGCGCTCTCACATTCTGCTGAATGTAGGAACCTCATAAATATGTCAGCATCTTAGGTAGCAAGTTTTTCCAGTTAAAATGATAATCTGTGACATTTACACATTTAAAAAATCTATTTTGTCGCTATCTATTGCTTAATATAACATAACATTGATTGACACAATGTGTACCTATTTCAAGACAGCTTTAACACCGGGTGTCTGGTAGGTCTCTGGTAGGTCTCTGCTGCACAGAAAGTGATGCTTTTTATAGAACTAAAACATTAATATAACCTTTTTTAGATGAAATAGAAGAATTACTGGTTCAGCAATCTGATTGGTCGAGAGCCAAGACTTATTTGATATAACATCACAGGAGCCACATCACTTTATCTGTATTATTCAGCTACAGCAGCTGTCAAACTAACAGCTGGTTGTCCATCACCTTCAGGCTGGCTAACAACTGAGAACAGCAAGCCGCCTGGTCACCTTCTTTATGTGTGATTTAAAATTCAGTTCTGAATCAAGGATAGGAACTATACCTCTGGTGGATCATTAAAAACAGTAATTGCGACTTTATTGCAGCATTTTTATTTGAGATAAAAGCAATATTGTTGCTACAAAATCGTAATTGTTGCATAAAAGCAACAGAAGCCTCAAGGCCTGTGTGTTGTCATCATCAATACATCCAATGACTATTTAAGCAATAGCACATGAGAGGCTGTGTGTTATAATAAATAACATTACAGCTGTGATTTGGTCACAGGCACGAGCTGAATGTGAGGCATGATTTTATTTATTATAACACACAGCCCTCTGTTCTGTTGCTTAAATAACTGTCATGTCTATTGTTACTTACTTAATAAAAAAGAGTGCTATCTACGGAAACTCAAACTGTATCAACAGAAAATTCAATTAAAGATACATCACAGTACTAGACCCACTGACTGGCAGGTGATCTCTGGCAAGTACAGTGGAAAAAACCCACAACACAGCATTAAAGATGTCACAAAATGTCTTGTCGAGGCCTCAGAGATAAGACTGTATTCCTTTTGCTCGGAAATTATCGTGTTTTAAATGCCATTATGTCTCTGTTGGATGTAATAGCCTCATAGATACTGTCCTATAGATAGGACGCAGTAATCCTTATACCATCTGGAGAAGGAAGTGATGTGACACTGCAGGAATGCTAAATACTTTCACTCTCCTTACAGAAACTATCTGCGCTATAGATTGCCTGTTGTAGAGCTGAATTGATTTATTCACTATACTAAAATAAATTCCCCATCCTATAGTTTGCCTTACTGGATTGAGTGCTTTGAATCACTAGTTATACACACCACACCATCAAAAAAAAAAAAAAAAAAAAAACACAATGCAAATTCAGGCAGAGAATGAGGCAAACAAGTTTCACACTATAAGCCTACAAAAAAATCAATTTGTCTGTACTTAGTCACTTATAGTGACTACTATATAAACTACATGGAGACATGAAAACAAATAACTTGTGATAAGTAAGATTATTTTAACTCTTGCTGTCAGAAATGAAATTATTGCACCCACACAAGCACACATCAGTCACCCACATTGCATTACTGTATATCCCACAGTTCTTACTGTAGAGGAAAGATCTGCCTCCATCAAAAAAGGAGGGGAATCATACTGAATGAGAAACAGGCTAATGGGATAAAAGGATGTGACTTGTAGCGGAAAAAAGTATCACCACCCTTGATGTCGTCAGCACTCTTACATTTCGTATCTCAGGTCAGGCGATATGTAACAACACTGATTAGTCTTGACATGAATCCTTGCCTTGGCAGAATACACCTAGCAGTCTGCCTCCAGAGCGAGGTATGTGCTATATACTGCTCACCACATGCCAGATCACATACTGCACAGTAATGTGTGTGCAGCACGTTAACACACACACACACACACACACACACACACACACACACACAGTGGCTTCCTCACCTTCATGTGCTTGGCATGTGCTATCACTTTCCATCCCAGTTTCTGTGAAGGATGAAGGGCTCAGTGCAAAGAGAACACTCGCCTGGGATCAAATCCATAGGAGACAGACCTGAACCAGATCCGATCAGACCTTCATGTACACCATCCTCTTGAGTTATGTATTGTGTCAGTGTGTGTGTTTGTTTGTGTGTAGATGTGCGTATGGAGCTATGTTTATGCTTGAGTGTATGTTTCACCTCAGAAGGAAGAAGGAAAGGATGATGGGACAGGAGGTATGTGGGACCAAAACACAGGAAAAGATGGGGGAGGACGGAGGTCAGGAGTCAGCATTACTCACAGTGTCATAGTCATCGAAACCAGTGCTTCTGAAACTGGTCTGAGGGTGCTGCGGGGAATTTCAGGGTGTACCCCAGAAATTAAGAAACAGCAGCGACATTCACTTGGCACTTGGCACTTTTAGGATTTTCTGAATCTACATTGTGTTGGAGAAAAATAGCTTGGCCGGGTATACTGAGCCATCTACCACCAACTATACATGACACCTCTCACGCTTAAAAAGAATAACTAACACTTCAGTTTTTAACAATTTCAAAACAGTAGACGTCTAATTAAAGTATTTGAGAAAGACATTGCAATTATGTCCTTGATAGCTGACTTGCAACTGTCTGCTACCAATTCTTGCAATATTCATCATAACTGAAACTGGCAAACTGGCAGGTTTGTGTTTCGATCAGAATAATATAAGAAATCTCAGAGAAAAAGTGGAGGCAATGACTTTTGCATGTAATTCTGTCAGCTTTTAATAAAATATTTGGTTTTCTATTGGTATTTCCCTCAAAAAGCACTGGTAACTATAACTCTTAAAATCCACTTAATGTTAAGGTCTTCAGTGTGTCAGCCCCTGTAAACCCTTTATCTTAAGACTGTGAGAAAGACACTGCACTTTTCTCACCCACTCACCTTTCTCACTTTTGATTTATCTGAGCTCTCCAAATCTTAGTGAATACAGATTTATAACTGTCCAAGATATACACACACAGTCATTTGTGCAAAATACACAGGCATAAACAGTGCTACACAAGCACTGTGTCTGTGTGTGTCTCACACACACACACACACACACACACACACACTCCCACACACACACACACACACACACACACACACACACACACACACACACACACATACACACACACTCAAATAAGCACCCACTAAAACAGACCGGTTGCTCAGATCAAACAAATCTCTCTGGACATGTCCTCCCCCCTTAGCAGCACCCCAGGGATGTGGAACTGAGGGGGACACATTTTAGGGCGGAAACACTTGTCACATGATCATGTGCACTTCCTCCCCGAGGACTGTCAAGTCCCAGCAGGCAGTTGTGTTTTTCCCACCACAAGGAAGGCGGTGAGTGCCTAGCGTAAGCAATCATTAATGAGGATGATCCTCAGGGGGGTGTTCAGTCAAGATAATGCAACATGACATTTGTTGCACATATATGAGACCTGAGCTTTTTTTGTCGTGAACTCACCATCCAAAAAATGTGTCCCCCTCTTTTCGTGCTTACACTCAGTGATTCAGACATCTACAGGCAAGCACTCGTTCAGACACATCCAAGTGTACAGGCTCACATGCATACACACACAGTAACACCAACGCATCCATCCGATAACTGCTGTCTTGTGGTCTCTGCTTGCTCCAGGTGAGATGGAGGAGCTGGAAGCCTTATGGCTGACTGGGATCTGCCACAACGAGAAGAACGAGGTGATGAGCAGCCAGCTGGATGTAGACAACATGGCAGGGGTCTTCTACATGCTGGGTGCCGCCATGGTTCTGTCGCTCATCACCTTCATCTGCGAGCACTTGTTCTACTGGCAGCTGCGCTTCTGCTTCATGGGCGTGTGCTCCGGCAAGCCCGGGGTCACCTTCTCCATCAGCAGAGTGAGTTCATTCTTTCTTTGCTTTGGATTTTGCCCCTATCCTGACAGAAATCGCAGAGGTGTTTTTTGTTTTAAGACCACCGGCTGTGGTTGACATGTAGTGAGTCAGTCATGAGAGAAGAATGACTCACCTAACTTACCTGTGGCTTTTTTTTAACCCAAGCAGTCATTAACAAAGAGCCACAAATCAAGAGCAGCCTGTGCCATATTAAAAGCTCTCCACACACATTAATTCTGCAGTTCAACATTTCTGACCTTGTTTCACACATTCTGTCTTGACTATGAAAAAAAATCATAGTGGGAGCAGTTCCACTTAATGTGCTTTAGTCAAACAAGTATATTATTATGTAATATTACACAGGCCAGCAAAATTAAGCCAACAAAGCCCAGTGACCCTGAGAATACTCACTGTGTATACATTAATGCTGCTACTATAAAAGTTGTTTGTTATGCTGCACATTCATGGCCAGTGACCTGAGTTGTAATGGTGTGTGTCAAATAGCTTGTCACAGTGTACTTATGGCTCTGCTGTCACTCATATGGGTCAACTAACAAGCTGTAAAAATGTTAAGGTTGTAGGCTGTGAAAATATATATAAATACGTATCTTCAGGAGTAATTTAATTTGCATAATGCCACCTGTCAAGAAAAGGCAGGGAGTTGTTGTTGCATTTAAATTAGCTCAGATATCATTTGCTCCAGAAAAGGACACCAAATGTTTAGCTGTTGGGTGTTAAGGCTGAAAATATTTGTGCTTGTAATGTCATTTGGTTTACACCTTCTTCAGTCTAACCTGAGAAAACTTAAAAGAAGGATATGGCCTTGAGTGCTTTAGCAGTGTGCTCTGTTTTTCATTGAACTGACAGCACTCTCCATCTAATATATTTGTTATGCAAAGCATATAGAGATTTTTACATGGTGAAGTAATTTCAATAACATTCAGATTCACTATTAACTATAACATGCATGAGGCTGATTTTATTTGTCAGTTGCATTACAACATCAATTTTTACTCCATAGACTATTCAGGAGTGGCTCTACAGCCAGTGATCTCCAATACCCTATTACACATTTCCATGCCTGGTTTAACGCTCAAGTTGCAGTGGGAGTGAGAAAAAAATGATTTAAGATCGTGCAGACCTCAGGAAAATTGCACACATATGTGGAAAGTGTAGGAAAGCACAGGCAATGAGAATACAAAGGACTAATAATTTGAAGAAAGAGAAAAAGAGGAGATAGGGTTTATTAAAAATGTAACAAGTAGTAAGAAAACAAGGATAGAAAAAGCGAGAGTAGAGAAGAATAGATTTGATGGTGTGCCAGTAACCTCTGTTCTATTACCTCTCCCAGCAGCCGTTGTAGCTTTAGATGTAGAGAGATAAAGACAGACAATCCCATTGGAGCGGCCGCCGTCACCAGAGCGCCAAGCAGCGCAGATAAAACAGACACAAAGAAAGAATGGAGGCATAAAAGACAAGAGAGTTGACGATTCAGATTCATGAATGCAGCTCAGAGATGGGGAAAGTGACTAAGAGACAGACAGAAACTGCTTTTGACAAGTTGACGCCTTTGAGGAATGTTGACCCACGCACTGGCTGGCGGGTGCTGTACCCTCGACCTTTCGGATTTAGCTGTCGCCTCAACCACAGATTCCCTCAATCTCCATTTAAACATGCCTGTTTGACTTCACTAGCAAGGCTTCACCTCTTGAAAATCTGGCTTTTACCAACCAACACTCACACACACATATTTAAAAAGATGATTGTGATGGTTTGGCGCTGATGTCATCATAAAATCCACCAAAATGTAATGATGTGATTACTTCTCCTGATAATGCTACTTTGTCAAAAAATAATAATAGTAATAAATAATATGAGGTTGTAAGCTAGTAGTGCTGTCAGCTGAATTTAAATGATATTGATTAAAGCCATTGATTGGTGGTCAAAACCATGAGCTTACCACACCGTGGTCATTATCAATCACTTCTTTGATCTGCTCCTCTCCTTCTCCCTTAGTTTGCTCTGTCTGAGGTTGAGTGTTGGGGAGAAGCTGTAGGGGCCCATGTTTGTCCCCTGAGGAAAGTCATTTATGAACTCAACCCCTATTACTGTTTAATAGTGTGTAAACAAGAGGATGGTCAGAGAGAACATGGCAAAGCATTAACCTCTCTCTGCCTCTGCCTGTCTCTGTTTGCCTCTCTCTCTTTGTGTCTGTTCATCTGCCTATGTGTCTATGTCTCTCTCTGTCTGTCATACTTTTGTATTTTATTGTTGCTTTCTTTCTTCTTACTCTTATCCTTATCTCTGCTCCTCTACTGTGTGTCTTTTTCCCATGGCCCGTCTCACCTTGTTTCTCCCTCTCTCTCTCTCTGCCTCAACACTCTTCTCCAATTCCCTCCCTCCAGGGTATCTACAGCTGCATCCATGGGGTACAAATAGAGGAAAACAAGTCAACTATGGATTCACCTTCAGCCACCATGAACATGAACATGAACAACACCCACTCCAACATCCTACGATTGCTCCGCACTGCCAAGGATATGACCGCCATCCCCGGAATCAACGGTTCTCCGCATGCCGCTCTGGAATACAGCCACGGAGGCCGTGATTCGGCGATCTATGATATCCAGGAGCACCGGCGCAGCCTGGCAGGCCACCCTGTGGACTGCAAGGCGGCGCCGCCTTACCTGCCGGAGGACAACATGTTCAGTGACTACATCAGCGAAGTGGAGAGGACTTTTGGCAACTTGCCCCTGAAGGACAGCAACCTGTACCAGGACCATTACATGCACCACCACCCGGCCTCGGCTCTGGGTATGTCCGGCCCCCCGCCTAACAGGCCGCGTAGCTTAGGCAGCGCTAGTTCGTTGGAGGGGGGAATGTTCGATTGCGACAGTCTAGGGGGAGGGGTCGCACCCATCTTCACCACCCAGCCCCGCGCCTCAATGACTCACAGGAACACCAATAAATTCGACTTGATTGCTGGCCACACCCCCACAGGTTCTAGCCAGGGGGGATTCAAGGGAAGCAATGTGTATGGGAGGTTTTCTTTCAAAGGAGGTGCATCCAGTACGGGGCTCATCGGGGGTCATGACAGGTTCTGTGGTGGAGGTGGGGGTGGGGGAGGCTCGGGGGGTGATGATGGGAACATTCGCTCTGATGTGTCGGACATCTCCACGCACACCGTCACCTACGGCAACCTGGAGGGCAACAACAAGCGGCGTAAACAGTACAGGGACAGCCTGAAAAAGAGGCCGGCCTCGGCCAAGTGCAGACGGGAGCCGGACGAGATAGAGCTCAGTGGCTTCAGGAGGAGACCCCACCACCACACCGTCCACCACCACTTTCCCCACGGCCCCCTGGCACACCGCTCGGCCTCACCACCCCTGGAGCGGAAGAGAGGAGGAGGGGGTAATTCTTCGCCTTACTTAGTCCGCAAAGACAAAGAGAACCTGAGGGATTTCTATGCGGACCAGTTCCGCTCCAAGGAGGGCAAGGCCAAGTGGGAGCAGGAAAGTGGAAGTGGAGGAAGCGGTGTGGGCGGTGGTAGTGGTGGCGGTATCTGTAAAAGCTTAGTGCCCGTGGAAGACTTCCTGAAAGGTAAAGGCAAGAAGTCAGAGTGTAAAGGTGGGCATGGCTCAGTGGCAACAGGGCAGCAGGCTCACACCTGCTGGGAAAAGGGTGTTTCTGGGATAGGAGGGGGAGGCATAGCCGGGGGTGACTGGGAGTGTCGTAACTGCCACAGTGTATCTCACCATGGAGGAGGTGTGGGAGCAGGGGGTACATGCCCAAATACTGGGGCTGGGGGAGGCAGCAGCAGTCGCCCCAGCTCTGCTTCCTGCAAACGGTGTGACTCCTGTAAGATGCAACCGAGCAACCTTTACAACATCAGTGAGGATAATAATATGGTGTTCAATGCAGGGCAGAGTAGTGTAGGACTGGGCCCAACACCAAATCAGGCACAGCGCAGGAAGTTAGGACCAGGTGGGAGGGTCTTACGAAGGCAACAC
Source organism: Myripristis murdjan (assembly GCF_902150065.1). NCBI lineage: Eukaryota > Metazoa > Chordata > Actinopteri > Holocentriformes > Holocentridae > Myripristis > Myripristis murdjan. The sequence continues at coordinate 16,406,328 of NC_043980.1, forward strand.
TCATACGACACATTTGTAGACCTGCAGAGGGAGGGTGCTGGCCGGATGGGAGGGGCTGGCGGGCTTGGGGGGCAGCTTCCCCAGCCCCGAAGCGTGAGCTTGAAAGACAAAGACCGCTTCATGGAGGGCACCAGCCCTTATGCTCACATGTTTGAGCGATATGCAGGCGAAAGGGAGTCATCCTTGTTTGGTGGAGTTGGCGGGGATAGGGCAAAAGGAGGTTCTTCATTCAGTTTGTTCCGTGGAGGCGAAGGTGGGTTGCACCGGCGGTCAGTGGGGGAAAGAGACCTGAGGGACAGAGATAGAGCTATGATGGGAGGTGGGGGCTGTGGTGGTGGTGGTGGTGGTGGTAGTGGTAGCAGAGGGGCCGGGACTTACTCCTTGTCTAAATCTCTCTACCCAGATAAGGTGAACCAGAACCCCTTCATCCCAACCTTCGGCGATGACCAGTGTCTATTACACGGTGCCAAGCCGTACTACATCAAAAAGCCACAGACGCAGCAACAGCAGCAGCAGCAGCAACTACTCAACAACAGCCGAGGAGGAGGGGACTTCCGAGGCTCCATGGGAGCGACTTCCTATTTACCTGCGTCGGCCACTGCTGGGGTGATGTCCAATGTGGCCCCCAGGTTCCCCAAAGAGCTGTGTCTGGGCGGGGTGGGAGGGCCCATGGGGAACCACCATGGAGCCAACAAGCTACTGCCAGGGGGCAGGGACGCGTTAGGTTTGGGGCAGGGACAGAGACCCTTCAACGGTGCCAGCAACGGACACGTTTATGAAAAGCTCTCCAGCATTGAGTCAGATGTCTGAGAGTCAAGAGAGAGAAAGAGGGAAGGAGATGGAGGGGGTGGAGAAAAGGGAGGAGTGGAGAGGAACAGAGAGAAATGAAGAGAGGCTACGTAGGCTGGTGGTTTTTCTATGTGAAGAAAATGAGGAGACACTACACTGTCCATGTTGCTCTCACACCACTAAATGGAAGGAATGTGGACAATGGACCGAGGCCACTGCAGGCTAAGCTGTGGTGAAGTCCAGTGGGAGACAGATTTTTAATGAGAAGAGAGGATTCTGGTGCTGCTCTCTGAGACTCAGAGAAAGATAGGAAGGGAGGGAGGGATGAAGGGGGAAAAAAGTAAAATAAAATCTCCCGTCTCTGCTCTCTTTCACATGCTCATTGTCTTTCCCTCCCTCCTGCAGTTCCTTACACCAAAACAAACATTTTGCTTAACAACGGAAATACAATCATGAATGAGAAATTAAATGCTTTTGTTGAAGTAACAGGGTAAACTAATAATTGTATTGATAATGTTAATATTATTGAATATGATTCCAATGTTTATGATGATCAGTTCGGGTTGTTTTTAAATTTTATTTATTTAAATAGTTCATGTTGTTATATATTTGTATTGATGTTAATTCTTTGCTAGCTTTCCAAAATTACAGGAACTGGTAGACCACTTGTCAAGCCGAGATTAAATCCAGTACAGATCTTTTTTGGGTTCCTGTAATTTGGACTCTCTTCTTTGTTGTTATTAATTCTTCCTCCATGTTTCAATTTTTTCTTTTCTTAATTTGGAGTGCTGTGAAGTGTATGTGAAAGGCATGACTTGCTGAGTACATTTTGTGTACTTATAATTGCAAAGAAGGTTTTTTTTAATCACAGCTGCAGAAGCAGCATCATCATACTGATTTGCCGTTTTCCTCTCGTTTTCTGCTTAGCAGTATTGAGTGGGTCTCACATTTTGAGCTGGATGTGCCTTACAGGATTCATAATGATTCCCTACACACAAGATCTCCTCTATTGGTAGACAGATCCATCTGCAAGCAATTTTATCAATTATCCCACTATTTCATTCATGAACAGGTGTCACATCAGTATCTTAGTGCGATTATCCACCTGAAAAAGACCGTACCACATCAGGGGTCTTAAAGTTTCATAAGCATGACAGACCTCAAGATAGATTCTGCAAAAAAAAAAAAAAAAAAAAAAAGTAAAGAGCAGATGCTGTGACACAAAGCAACTTAATACAGCTGCTATAGTAGAGTAAACTTAAGTTCCTAGATCCCCAACATTTAAATTAATTATTAATAGGAGTACAAGGGTCAACACCACAGTGCCATGACAAGTAACAAATGTTCCTGTTCCCTAGATTAAGCATGATGTATGATAGAGCAGTGCTACCCAAAGAAATAGAAGTGGAGATAAAAGATAATCAGGCTGTTCTGGGCTGGTAACACCACAGCTGCTTTTCAGATCACCTCAGATCATTTGCTATGAAACTCTATAGGATTTACAGCTCCTCACATCCTCAAATCCCTCGTTAAAACTGCCATTTTTGCATCACAGATGACCTAGTAACCAACAAGCCACTAAATGTATGTAAATCACATTTAACGTCTGATTTTTGCTCTTATTGCATTCCACTGGGTTTGACTTAATTGACCGTGACAGTTTTGCTGTTTAGGACACAGCCATAATGGACTCTTGGAGCGAGGCCTGTGTTGCTGGGATGAACAGCCCGGCGTGTTAATTATTTCATGATTACAGCTATAAGCCCTGCCTGCCATATTAGGAGGTCGAGTTTGAGAAATGGAGGCAGTGGGAGCGGGCAGGGTGTTGAACATGTTACTCTGCTGGAGCAGGTTCACACTTTCACCTTCTGTGGTTCATTTTCTCAAATAAATCATGTCAAGCACCTGGTCTCTCGCCTAGTCGCATTCAGATGGACTCCGCTGTACAGGTCTCCCTTAAGGACACCACTACTTTGGAAAAGAGCGAGAATGGAGAAAATAGTAAAGAATTTTGTATAATAATATAGGTGTTAGCCCTGATGTTTGAAATACCAAAAATAAGACTCAATTTACAATCTGTACAGACAGCCAGCATGTAACTTTCTTAAGACTTTCTGTCCCTCCATGCAACAGTCAGTCTCACATCATGTTGCTCAAACTGGAAAAAATAATATTGTAGATAACCTTCACTCCCCTTCATGGAAGCAGAATTTGGTCCACATACAGATTTCAATGAACGGAAGAATTTTCCAAGGTCCCGGGGTGGGATTGTGTGAAATGCAGATATTCTGAAGGACAGAGGCGACATAAAAGGCAGGGCAGGGAAAAAAATAAGCAGTGGCCTGAAAGCAGCTGCTGAATTTTGAAAAAAAAAAAAAAAAAAGGAAATAAAAAAAGCATTGCCTTTGTCAGTGAGGAACCCTGAGTGATCATGGAAATCACCTCAAAATCCGCTAAAGATGGCCCCAGAAAACTGCTGCATCTTACCGACAGGTTACCCCACCGCACTGTCACATAGGTACGCATTAACCAAAATTATGAATTATACATCATTTAATTTATGGCTCTAATCCTTTCTACCATCAAGACACTGTAGGTTTTGTTATTTCAGTTACTGTCACTTGGACATCAGGCTTCGAAAAACTTCCAACCGCGTTGCCAAACCAAATTTTAATACCTAAGCACAATCTGTCTTAATGGATCTACTATTTGATAACGTGTACATCCCAATCAAAGCTTTTGAAGATTTCCTTCTCTTGGTTGACAAGTCAGTATGTATGATACAAAGAGTCTCTGTAAGAGTGTTTGTAAGGACTTGCATGTGTACTCTGAGGTTTTTTTTTTCTTTTTCTGTTTTCAATCTTAACTTTTAACCCAAAAATGGGTGTTTTTGAACGATATTTGGAATTTTATCAATTTCATTGATACTGATCCATGTAGTACTGTAGGTGTGCGTGTGTGTGTGTGTCTGTCTGTGTGCGTATGTGTGTGTGTGCGCGTGCGCGTCTGTGCTTGTTTGTGCAAGAGAAGACACTGATTTATCACTTTAGATTTTGGTCATAACTCAAATTATGGCAAAATTGATAAAACATAATTTTCACTAGGATAGACAGCAATTTTATCGTTGATGTTATAAGAAGAACAATTTATAAGAAGAACAGTTTTTCTTGATACTTTGTGTAAATGCCTGTGAATGAGATTGAAGTCTTGGTTAATGCATTCTTTATCATAAATGAAACAACAACCTTTTTAATTTTAAATACTTTTCCTGCATTTTCCTTTGAATATTTCAGTATGTTTCACACTTTCTGTTGTTGTATGTGCCTGAATACATACGCTTGATTACCTCTGTGTGTACTCATATGGGAGAGAGACAGCGTGTGTGTGTGTGTGTGTGTGTGTGTGTGTGTGTGTGTGTGTGTGAGTGTGAGTGTGAGAGAGAGAGAGAGAGATAACTGTTTACTGTATATGTATTATAATGCTATATGTAAATAATTGACCTCCCGCTCACAGACTTTTGATAAAAACTGTACAAAATGGCAGAGAATAGATCTATTTGGGATACATCTTTGATTTGGAGGTTCCCTTGCAAAATTGTTTTTTAAGGATTTAAGGCCAGGATATGCGCAGTCATTCATCGTATTCACAAAGACGAAGAGTGCACATTTTAAGTAGCCAAGACTAATTCAGTTTGTTGAGGAGTTTCTATTTGCTTTTGATTTGGTCCGAGACCAGCTAAGAAACTTGATTTCTCAAAGGAAAAACTGTAAAGCACCACCGCTATTTTATGTGTTTCCAGAGATAAAATACAACAGTTCCATCCTCAAGCTGTACAGATTGTGAAAATGTACATATGACAAAAATCTAGTTCACCCTCGCATTTTTTGTATGGAGAGAAATTACTTGTGTGGAGAGAGTAATTCGAATTTGATTGAATATTTAGTAATATTGAAAATGAGAATAATTAAACACAGTCAATGTGAAAATAAGTGCTGAGAAATATTATTCTTCTGTCTCTTTGTAAGAAACAAAGTGTTGAGTATTAATAAAAAATGAGAAATCTCAAACTTATTTGTCTTGTTTTTTTCCTCATGAAAAAAAAAAAATCATCTGACATTTATTTTGACATTTGGAAGCATACCAATTTTCTTGTATGTACAATTTACATTTGGCATTCACATGTACTGATGCATATATTGTCATAGGTCGTATTATTATGTTCCACATGCCATAAATGGATCAGCCTCATTCTTTTCTTTACTGGTGGTTGCAGCTGTCTGTCCCCCTGTCTTTCTCATCCCCGTTTAATTCCATCTTTTTTGTGTGCTCCTTTTCTCCCTCTTTTTTTTTTCTTTTTCACACAAGATTGAGGTTAGCCTACCCAAGATGTTGGAGAGATGCTTTTGTAGGCCACAAAGAAACAAAGGAGCAAGAGAATGAGAGATAAAGTGAGAATGAAAAAGAGATAATGAGGAGAGTGTTGGTGGTGGAAAGACGAGTTGCTGCAAAGTGAGCAGAGAGCGGCGGAGATGAAAGCCATCCAAACTCTCCCCCCCTTTCCTCCTCGCACTCGCTCTGCTCTGGAAGCCTCGTCCAGCAACAGGGGTTATTTAAAGAAGCCGGGAGGTTCAAAACACGCCTGTGTGCTGGAGGTTTTGCTGAGAGAATTCGATATCTGTGTCATATGGATGACGGCTGCAAACAAAAACTGACACACAACAAGGAGGAGAGCAGCTGGATGGGACTAATCTGTTAATCAGTTTTACACCCATCTCCTGTGTCTTAAAGTCCACATGCCAGCCTTGCCGTCTCTCCTTCTGTCTCTCTCTCTCTCTCTCTCTCTCTCTCTCTCTCTCTTTCTCTCTCTTCACCCCTCACTCACTCACTCACTCATTCCCAGCCATCTATTGTGCTCACTTGTTCACTCCTTACACCGACCCAACAATCGCAAGGATGTATTGTTTGCAACACATGTAACTACTTCTTGACAATTAACTGTTACCTAGCAACTGGCTCTTTTTCCAGAGATGGGGGGGTGGGAGGTGGTGGTGGGGGAGAAGCAGGGGAGTGAGTGAGAAAAAAAAAGAGAGAGAGAGAGAGAGACGGAGAGAGATTTGTACAGTATACTCACAATGTCTTACTGGATTGGATGCTACATTGCATCGACAATACAATACCAAAATGGAAAGTACAGCCTGAGCTTAACGCCCACACATACTGGTTTAGAGAGAGAGAGAGAGAGAGAGAGAGGAGGGGAGGGGGTTATGATGTGCAGATTACGATATGAAAAAGAGATGAAACGCATGCAGGAGAATCAAAGGGAAACAAAGGAGGATGAAATCAAAAAGGGGGGAGTTTGTGTGTGTGTGTGTGGACTGCAGGTTGAAAATGAGCGAGGGAGAGGAAGAGAACGAGGGAGAAGAGAGGAGTAACATGCCACACTGCAGCAGTCTGTGGTGTGGATGACAAGTGGAGTAAGAGAAGAAGAACAGAGAGAGAGAGAGAGAGAGAGAGAGAGAGAGAGATACTGGTTGCTGTAGAAACACTTGGCAAAGTTTTAATGAAGGCGCAAAGTTCGATCCCTGTGCCCACAACATGCACACCACACACGCACACACACGCACACACACGCTATCACCGTGCTCACACAAACAGTATAATTATGTTAGTAGATAATAGGCACCCCCTGCTGGCTCTGTGAGGTCCGTTCGTGACTTCAGCTGAGCAAAAACAAAGATCAAGCCTCCATGAATCAGTGTAATGTCACAGCTGATTATGGGAGCGGGCGTGCACTGACACCCTGTGGCAAAAACATGGCATCCTGCAGCCGGGCGCCGGGGAGGGGACGGGGCACAGGGGGACAGGGCACAGCACCTCCTCTCTGCCGCCGGGATTTTGGGACTGTACTTGCATCTGCAGACTGGAAAACGCAGGTGGACGAGGTCAGAGTGACGCCAGAGTCTGAGCTGGATGCCACTGACCTACAGCCTGGAAAACTGACATTAATCCAATCAGCAAACAGCATGGAGAAAATGATATTTTTTATTTATGACTGTATTTAAATAAACACTTAAAAGTACTGGAATATTAAGTCAGCCAGGAGGCTGGTGCAATTTTTCCAGAGAATTTTATGGGAACTGTATTTTATATTTTTAACAAATGTTTTGGGGAATTTTGATATTGTGTTATGCCAATTTCATGTCATTATATTAATTATAAATATAGTTTTCCTGTAATTTTATCACGTTTTGCTCTTTTTCTTTCTTCTAATGTTCAGGCAGTTTTCTTGTGATTTTTTACTTTTTTAACTAAACTGTCTTTTTTTCTGATTGGATATTTTCCCCCATGTTTTGACAGAAATTAAGTGAATTTGCACAGGTTTCAAAGAGTTATGATTTGTTATTTTAGGTTGTAATATCAGTTTTATATATATATATATATATTTATTTATTATGTCCTTGTATAATCTACATCAGTTTATCTTTTTTTCCCCTCTATTGTCATTGTTGTTTATTTAGGTAATATCTTTTTTTTAATCTCACCTGCACAATCTATTTTCTTGGTTCATTTCCTTCTCTATGTGCAAATAAATAAAATCTACCTGGCATCTATTAATGGATGCATTATTAATAGATGTGCATGGGAAGCAGGAAGATGCATGTTCTTTTATCGCTCTGCTCCAGCTCTTTCACTCTGATATTAACAACTAAACACTGACACGGTCATAATTAAAAAAGTTTATTAAAGAAGACAGCTCTTCCATTGGCTAATACAGACCGTAGCGCGTGGCTCCTCGTGCCAGAGAGGCGCGGTGTCACTTCAAACAGCGGATTTCATACATGACATAATATTTGCAGGACCAGTTTCTGTCTCTCTCACAAACGCAACCAAAAAAAAAACTTTCTGTCTCCACACCTCCCCTCAGTCCACTAACCGTCCATCTATGATATGATACCTATCGATCGATCCACCTATCGATCCGTCTATCTCTCGCTCTGCAGCACCTTCACCCCCCTGTTCTTCAGCACTCGCACCCTCCTCCTCCTCAGCAGGCGGCTGCCCCTCGGCGGGGTCAGCCTCGCCGTGCTCCCCGGGGTGAAGCGGGTCAGGCTGGCCACCTCCCCTCTCAGGCTCTGAGGGGCCGGAGCCCTGCCGCCCCCCGCCTCCTCCCCCCGCTCCCGGTAGCCGTGGCGACGGAGGAAAGGTTCCAGGGTTGCTAGGCGATGGCTGAGCTCGGTGATGCGCCTGTGCAGCAGGGAGACTTCTCTGAACAGGTCGCTGACGGACTCGGACAGAGGGCGCACCCTGCAGGACGCACAGAGCAAGTTCAGCACACAGCACAGAGCGAGGTTACCTGTTGAAGATGAAGATGTGTGTGTGTGTGTGTGTGTGTGTGTGTGTGTGTGTGTGTGTTCATCATAAAGTTAATGATGCACATGTTAATCTCTTACAATCCCACTATGAAGGATGCAATTGAATCAGTTAATAAAGTCAAGTCATGTTGTGTAGCCCCTTTCACACAGAGGTAAACAGAGATAATAACACCTTAACCAAATACACACTCTCACACACACACACACACACACACACACACGGTGTATACACAGCAAAGAATAAAAAAGTTATTGCATTGTAAACTATATTAAAAAATATAACATTGAGGCATGTAGAAGCATGAAGAGGTACATCAAGGAGGATCATAAGACATGAAAAACAAATGTGCCTTTAGTTTGGATTTTTTTTTTACTAAATTTGCCCTTCTAATTTCAGCAGGGAGAGAATGGGACTAGGAATAGGATAAGAAAAAAGCTCTCTGAGTTTTTTGTTTGTTTGTTTGTTTGTTTGTTTGTTTGTTTGTTTGTTTGTTTGGATAGGGGGTGGTTTGTTTATTTTTTAATAGGTATATTGAGCAGGCCAGAATTTTAAAACTGTAAGGCCCGAGTCAGAATGTATGGCATAATGAGATTTGACTGAGTGGCGCAAGCGCATGTAAAATTAATTCAAATTTAATCACTGTTCAGAGTCGAGAAAAGGCTTTACATGGCCGCAGTGTGAAGAAAACAAAATGATGCCCCCTTGACCTGACCTCTCACAGAGGGCAAGAGAGAGAAAAAAAGGAAGAAAAATGTAAGAAATCTTGGGAGGAGTGAGAGGGAAGAGAGAGGGGAAACCCCCGTCCAAGGCGGCCAGGAAGCCAATTATCAGCTCAAATCAAATCTGGCCAATTCAAATTAAATTAAGTCTCATCTAATCAAAATAAATTTGTTATTGCTATCATGATGTTGTTGTGGTTGTCCTACACTTTATTAGATGCAATATTTTACATTATTTATATTTACAAAGTGGTCTAACAGCCATGTAAAAGAAAACACCATCCTCAAAAGGCAATTTAAGATGGAAACAAGAGGACAGCACAAGATACAGAGACAAGAGGAGATGATTAAAAACAAGATCATAGTAACGATGGAGGGATAAAAGGAGTCACATGAGGGTCAGTTTGCAGAGATACATTTGGAGGAGCTCCTCATGCAGATCAGGAGACTTCAGTGTGAGGTGTGGGAACACAGTTTGGAGCACTCATAGTAGTAAAAATGTATGAAAAGGTAAAAACAAATCATTTAAAAGTCATTAAAACTGTTTTTTAAGAGGTGCTGAGGAGACAAAAGTAATTTTTCCAGCCAGATAACCTGCTCCAAAGGCCTGTGGCAGGGTCACATGAGGTGAGAGCCAGCCGGTTTTGGTAATAGTGTTGTTGTAAATACCTGGAGTAGTCGGGCAGCAGCGTGCTGGGCTGCGAGTGCAGCAGGGTCTTGATCTCGTTGAAGATGCGTTTCCCCCAGGCATCCAAAACTCGGGTCACACTCCGCACCGAGGCCACGTTGACATTATCAGCTGCAGCCAGAGCACATCCATCATCAGGCTTTTGTTTGCAGAAAAAAGGCTCAGAGAAATACTGGTATTAATTGCCATACACATGTTATAAGCAGTTATATCACCACTAGAGAATGTCCTAGTTGACGTCATGATTTTTAAAGTGTCCAGTTTCATTCATCTCACCCATAAATTATTCCCATATAAAACAACATCTTCAAACACTGATTTATGGGACCCATATCTAGAAATGGTTGAGATCAAACAGAGGGCCCTGCATTACCTCCATCTCTGTAGTTCCAGTACCCATAATCCAGCTCATTCTCCTCGCCAGCTGAATGTGCTGCAGTTGCCATGGCAGCCACCATCATCGCCATCAACAGAGTGGGAGGAGCCATGATGAGAAGGCACTCACACCCCCCTGCATGAAATGTGAAGAAAAACAGCCGAATGAGTTTCCGTACTTGAACACTGGCAGAAGAAAAAAAAAAAAAAAGTTTTCCTTGTGACGCCGATCACATAAACAAGAAACAGAAAGAGAGCGAGAGATTAAAAAGACAGAGTGAAGAAACACAGACGTCATTTTTCCCTGCAGGCACGCCAGCAAACTCACAGGGGTTCAACACAGTTCAAAACCTGCAGACGAGCACATGTTGATGTCCTCAGTGTGATATGATCATCCCAGCTGCTGCGCCATCAACAAAAGTCAAATTTAAAAGTGCACAAGCCAATAACAGGACGCCGGGTCCTGCTGACACGGGGTCAGACCAGGGGACAGACCAGTCTTGTGATCCGCCTTACTTCGCAAACCCAATTACTTTATTTAAAGACCTGAACAAAATATCGTCTTTGTCCCAGGACAGCTGGGAGCCGTGTGCCCGGACCTGCAGTGTTATGAGAAAAGAATGACCACAATCCAATTTGGCTAAACAACACAAACAGAGGAAGACCTGACCGGAAAGAAGATGGCAAAAGATAAAAAAAAAAAAGAGAGAGAGTGATAGAGAGAGCGAGGGATCACGCCCGCATGACAAGGTCTGGAAGGCCGGCTGTGATCCTTTGAATCATAGTGGGCCATTATAAGCTGATGAATCACTGTTGAGGTATTGTAAATGTTTTCATTGGCTGGCCCATGTGCCGCATCTGGAGACGGATCAGAGAGTAAACAGATACAGCTTGTCAAACATACGGCGAAACTCATCAATACAGCCAGGCCACCAGAGTCACCAGCTCCCCTCCATCATTTCACTGCTTGTGGGACCCAGATGTGTCTATGCTGATATATAACTACAGATATACATGTATTTTTTTTTTTTTTGTTAGCAAGTAAATGAAAACTTTGAGAACCAGCAGTGCCATAAAAGAAGTATCACAGGCTGGAAACTGAAAGATATTTTGGGGGGGGAAAAAAGAAGCAAATGAGCCAGTACTCACAACTTGAAACGATGATGCTTCAGTTCCAGATCTGGGGCTCAGCAGGAAGCTCTTCTCCTGTAAAGGTTTGAAAACCAGATGCCTCCGCTTCTCTCCCCCTCTCCACTCTGGTCTCTTCTCTTTATTTCTTCCTCTCTCTATCTCTCTCTCTCCTTCTCTCTGCTCTTTGCCCCTCTCTCCACCCTCTGCTCGCAGCTGTAATGTAATTAGGACGAGAATGTGGTCGGGCAGCGAGGAGCCACTTAAGAAACTTTTCATTTGCAGAGGAGTTAGAGAGCCGTCGTGCTATCTTCACACCCCACCACACCTCCGTCTCCCTCGCTCCCTCTCTCTTCTCTACCTCTCTCTCTCTCTCTCTTTCACACACGCACACCCTGACATCCAGCTGCTGCCAGATGTGCCGCACGTCCTTCCCTTTTTCTCAGATTAATCTTGTGATTTACCTCTCAATTTTTTGTTGTCTTTCCTTGCCTGTCATGTCTCTCCTCCTCTTTAACCCTTTGAAAACGGCAGCAATGTGTCATCGAGTTGTAAGATTGCTCCACACCGTTGGCTCAGATTTCTACAGTAGTGTAGTTGTGGTCTCTCCACAACTTGAGTTATAGCCTCCCTCATCTGTCTCTCATTTCTATCCTCTGCCCTCTCTGCCCTGCCCTCGCAGAGGCAATCCAACACCGAACCAAAAAAACAACTTCCACCTTGAGACTGCACTTCTTTTCTTCTGCCAGGTAAAAGGAGAGGGATTTAAAATTTGAAGGAACATGCTCAGGACTTTTACCCAACTAAGTCACTGTGCTTGGGTAGGCTTCTCTTTAATTTTAGGATTGTAATGTCACCCATTTTTTTACTCCACTCCCTCCACAGGATACAGTCACAATCACAATATAGCATTATCGCTCCCCTCTTTGATACGATGATGTGTAAGCTGCTGTTGCTTTTTTCAGTGTATTAATCTATCAGTGTTTTTGTACTTGGTAAAGTAGCTGTATACATTTTACATCAGGAAAGAGGGGCTGATAAAAAGAGCAGGAGACAGGATATTAAAAAAATGAATGAATTATTAATTCTTTATTGACTGGCATCCAGATGTTATTCCAGTTCTCTCTCTCTCTCTCTCTCTCTCTCTCTCCCTCCCTCACCGTCTGGTTTTATGCTGTGGCTGATGTGAGGTCAGAGTTGGCCACCAGTGCTGCCAGAGAAAAGATGGTGAAAAGAGTCACGTAGAAGAAGGAACTGGGGGTGAGGAGGGAGAAGGGCAGACAGGCAGGCAGGCAGACAGTCAGGCAGGCAGACAGACAGGCAGACAGGCAGGGTTGAATGCTAACAGTCCTCCTCTTCTTCAGCGTGCACATCTTCCTCATACTGACAGAGAAATACTGCGGTGAAGAAGTCACAGTACCACCGACACCTGGTTCATATTAACAACAGGCAATCTGTCACCTTCACTAGAATTCCTCTCTCTCTTTCTCTCTCTCTCTCTCTCTCTCACACACCAGACACGGCGCCCCGCACACGCTTATCACGCACTGCGCGTAGGGCACCAAGTGCCTGGGGGGGCACCAAAAAAAAAAAAAAAAAAAAAAAAAAAACAAGCTCGTGAAAAATCATCATAATAATAGTAATCATAACAATGATATATTTAAAATTGTGTAAAGTGTGTAAAACATGTTAATAGATATAAGCAATACAAAAATAACATAGGCTTATTTGCTCGAGAAAAACATGAATCTCCTGTGCGGCCCTCTCCCCAGTCTACCTTTGGTGCCCCCCTCCCCCATCCCATAGTGGTTTGCTCCATTACGCTTCAATCACAAGTTTGGCAGACCTTTATTTTTGGACATGTCATCGAAAAGGCAGCAAGAGTCGGGGGCAGAAAAGAGGAAAAGAAAGAAACAACGAGATGATGCTCGCGCGTCACTTGCAGGTAAGACAATAACAAATGTTAATTTTGTTACTTTTAGCCCTAGTATGCATGTCTATGCTCGTGCCAGATAATACTACCGTCAACAACCTTTGTAACGTTAGCTCCCACTAGCCATGTTCAGATGCAAGTGTTATGTTTCAAATAATTGATGCTGGGCTAGCTAGTTATTTTTAGTTGTGTATATGGATATGTATCTGGAGTTGAGATGTCTGTATTTGGCGTTTGTTATGTTCTATGAACCAACGAGTATGTGATTGTGTAGTGAAAAACAAAAATAATGAGTTGATGAATGGAAAACGGGTCTTGGTAACCTGAACGTTGATGTGATATGCCAAATTAGACAGGTGATTGATTATCAGCCCTCTTATACCGGCAATGTCGGCGCTGACAGGATTCAGCATGCCGACGTTACATAACGGTGTCTCCGTGACTGTTTAAGATATTCAGAAACTTTAAAAAACATCTGAAACCGGAGCTTTGCGCCTATATAGAGTGCCATTACGGTAGCATGTAGGACTACTGACACTTCCACCGTCCAATCACAGAAGATTCCCCGATGTGTCACAAGTTTGTAATGTGAGCTTGTCACTACCGTAACTCCTGAACCAATGGTGCTATCGAAAAAATTACGACGGTTTCCAAAAGCAGAGAGCCGGAGCTTTCCGATGGAGTGCGGATACACCAGTCATTACGGTGACCGACTGGCCGGCAGCTCACACAACATTTTCGTGAGGTTCATAGGCCAAGAGCGACATCTGCTGGTGAAACTGTAATTTGAAAAAATCAATATTAAAGTTGTGTAGATTTCCCCTCTTCATATTCATAGTTTTCAAACTATGTACAGAGTTTTTATATTGTGCCCCATTAATCCTTGTCTATAAAGGTAAAATAATAAATTTTTCATGTACCAGTGTTTTAAATATAGGCCTACATAACACTATAATTAATTTTGAAATATTTTTGTACCATGGTTCAAAACTGTATTTCACTGTAGAATCCCTGAGTATTTTGTCTTGTATTTGTGATTACAGGCTCAATGCTTCGATATGTGCAAGGAGGGACACAAAGCCAAGTGGAAGATCCAGATGATCAACCATCTACAAGCAGACATCAACCATCCACAAGCAGACATCAATCACCAACCAGTTCCTTATTCAAGGATACTTAGTACTGTTTTTACAGTTTTGACAGATCTTTATTTAATAGTGGTGTCATTTATTTTTTATTTTAAATTATTTTATTTTATTTATTTATTTGAGTGTTTGGTGCCATATTTAGTTAGTGTTTAGTCAGTGTGTTATAAAGATTTTATTATTATTATTTATCTCTTATTTTTTCCAACAGTTTTTGAAACATAAATGTTGAAAAGTTATTTTGTAAAATAAAGAGAAACGCAATGACAAATACTGAGTTATTGTTCATTTCTGGCGGCGGCGGCGTGGGGGGGCACCACAAAGCATTTGTGCTTAGGGCACCCAAATGGCTAGTGCCGGCCCTGTCACACACACACACATACACACACACAAACTTCTCACTTTCTTCCCCTGCTTGACCCTTTCTCTTCCTCTGTCTTTTTAAAACCACATGCGGAGGTCAGGGTTGCATCTCAAACTGAGTCTCACTGTGGAGGAGAGCCAGCAGAGCACCTCACCTACGGGCTGAGCTTAACTAACGCAAACACAACACACAAGCAGCCATGTCCAGTCTTTGTACTGTTTTTTAAAATCTCACCTCTCCACTGAATGTTTAATGCTTAATGTTTCTCTCCTCTGTGTGTTTTTGCACGTAATCCGTCCAGCTGTAGTTGAAAGAGCTCTTCTTGAGCGCCTCCAGTGAATCATTGTTCATGACTTTAAAATAGAAAAATAGCAACATCATTTTGAGGAAGTGTTTCTTTGGGGGGGCAAAAAACAGGAACCTTGATATTGCAGCCTTCCATACACCAAGACACACTGAGAAACACTGAGAAACACTGAGAAACACTGAGAGAGACACACACACACTGGACGAACTCCTCTAAGACAGTGGAAGCTGGAGCACCAGAGGACTGGACAGGATTTCACACACACACACACACACACACACACACACACACACACACACACACACATACACACACACTTTCAATTACGGACTGTCAGCTCCGCAGAAAAACTCACAAAATGGAAACTCAAGGACTTTGGCGTCTCTCCTCCGTGTTGTTTCGGATATTTGTATTTCTCATCCCTTTTATACTCTCTGGAGTTGATGCTGAAAGTAGGCCATCTTAACAACTTACGCATGACTATGGACACTTTCTGAATGACATTTATGGGTGCTGAAGGCTGTGTTTATCTGTGTAGTTTTGTGTGTACTCCAGGTCACATGTACGACCCTCTGTTGTGTCCCCTCCCAGGCTTCCAGCTGGAGCAGAGGGTCTATGTGGCGCTTGCTGGCGAAGATCTCCAAATAGACTTTTTTTTGTTCCAACCAGCAAACCAGAGTGGAGGCAGCTTGAAGTGTTTTGACCACAAGAATCAAGTGATACACAGCTCTGAAGTCTTGCAGAGCGGCGACGCAACAGAGCAAATCAAAGGCAGTGTGAAACTGAGAAACCTGGTGAGCAGCCATTCAGGAGAATATCACTGCGAGTACAAATCAGCCAGGGCTTACTGGGCCCTTTTGGTGAAAGGTGAGTCAGCGAGAAAAGGAGAGAAAATACATCAAAGAAAGATTTTTTTTTCCTACTACCTTGTGATATACAGCATTTGTAAAGCAGATTGTATCTTTAGTCCTTTGCAGGAGATTTCTAAATTGGAAGTGATACTTGGATGTGAACTTTCTCCTGCTATGTAGAGTACAGATACATGCAACATTAGTCACGTTTTGTAATCTTGGACAGCCTGAACAAACAGCATCTTCACGTCACGGGGATGTCTGTCAAAGGATATTTTGTAAGACTTAATGAATCAAAACTGAAAATGTACAAAGCCTGATGATCTTGAATATCTGTGCAGTGTAGCCCAAGGCTGGCTCGCTTGGAAGATGAGTAATATATCGGCCATCCAGCCATGATGCATTTGTGACACGGACTGACACTGACGCCTGTGTGTTTTCCAGATGAGGGCTACTGGGAGCCGCGCTCCATATCGGATTACAAAGGAGCTATGATTGTGGGCGGCCTCACCTCAGTGCTGCTCGTTTTCAGTGCGGTCGGCTCAGTGTATGTCTTCACAGGACGTTGGGTAAGATGTGCCGAACCTGCTGTGGGGGTTAGGAAACAGCACATGTTATTGTATACAGAGTGATCATTATGTGCTACATTACAGGGGGAAATGACTGTGTTGCCTTCAAGAGTCCACGTCCAGATCTGAGTCTGACTCCGCAGTTTGAGTTCAAATAATCCACACAAGTTAAAAAGAACATCTTTTAAAAAACATTTCTGGATGCATCCTGGGCAGATGCTGGTTGAAAGTTAAGGTTGTCCCAGTCTTTGCCTCTTTTTTTCTAAAATGTTTTACATAGGCATCACAGTGGCTCAGTGGTTCAAATCCTGGCCTTTCTCTGTGGAGTTTGCATGTTCTCCCGTGTTTGCGAGGGTTTCCTCCTCCATCAAAAACATGCATGCTAGTTTAATTCTTAATTTTGCTGCCAGGTCCCTGGCATGGACCTAGACTTGGCCCTGAGGCGCTGCACGTCGGCTGCCCACTGCTCCTGATAGTTAGGATGGGTCAGAAAGAATTTCCCTATGGGGATCAAGAAAGGTTAACCCACTGGTTAACCATGTGGCACTAAGAATGGGATGATACATATCAATATTATCTCAAAACAAAAGTCTGGATTGTGGGATTAAAAAAATAAATTGTGATAAGCACAAATGAGATGGCTTCACCATCACGGTGTCACAAGATGTCCTTCCTAATCAGATCTTTTACACTTTGTAGTGATAACATTTTTAAATTGTTTAAATTCTAGCGAAGAAAAATTATTGCTCAAAGGATTTGCAGCTTAGATGAACTTGTATTTATTGAACCCCATATTGCATATCAAATCATAATGTAATATATTACTATGTTGCTGCTTGTCATCTTCATCCTGATTAATAATGTCACCATTGCAAGGCAGCACACACTGACACTTATTTCAGGAAAAATCAGGAATAAATCGAGGGTATGGTGCTAAAAAAGATGTGCAGACAGTTTTCTGCAGTGAGTGAATCTGAAGTTCAAGTCTTCAAAATTAAAGTCTGAGTTGAATCACAAGTAATCAAAACAGGGACTCCAGATGGACCTGAGGAGCTATAACATTACAGAGAGGTAGATCAGCACCCTGATGTGGTTCACTGCAGTGTGTGTGTGTGTGTGTGTGTGTGTGTGTGTGTATACCAGGTATTACTAATGCTGTGTGGATGTAAATCTGTTTACAGCCAGTCATGTTGTGGGGACTCGCCTTCCTTATGGGGAAGAAAAGCAAAACCCCTTAGTGAAAATTATTAATTTTAGGGTGAAGACTTAATTTAAAGGTAAACTAACTTTAGGGCTAAGGTTAAGGTTAAGATTAAGGTTAAGGTTAGGGTTAGGGTTAGGGTTAGGGTTAGGGTTAGGGTTTAGGTTAGGATAAGTCTCCAGGAAATGAAAGGAAGTCAATATAATGTGATGGAAACGTGGAAACGTGAGTGTGTGTTCTGTTTGCGTTGTTTGCCCCTGATGTGTAACCTTATCGTTTCCAGGACAAGGCGTGTTTGAGCGCTGGAGGTGGCAGCAGAAGGAGGGAGCAGGGCAGGAGTGAGCCGACCAGGGAGGAGGTGGAGGTGGAGGACAGGGAGGAGACGGCAGCTCAGGCTTCTTCTTTCTACGCCGTACGTAAACCTCTCCTCTGCCCATCAGCAAAACCTGCAAACCTCTCACCTGTACTTCATACTCGTGGTTTGACATCAGAGTAATAAAGGTGTGTGTGTGTCTTTGTCGTGTCAGAGCCTGGAGCCTCGTCCCCGGTCCATCTACGACGTGCTGGACCACAGGACAGCCACGCCAAAACAGTCCAACAACTCGGTCAGTGCTCGCTCAAAATGTCCCAAAACCACCGGCCTTCACTTGTCACGTTTTGTCACATTGATGAGTCTCCCGTTCTCGCCTCACAGGTGGAGCCTCCTCAAAGCCAAGAGGCAGTGTTTGAGTCTGTCTATGAGAATTTCTGAGACGAGCAGCTGCAGGTTTTCATATTTATATCAGCAGCTGTGATTCTCTGTCCTGCCTCACCTGTCTCGTGTCTCCTGTTGTCAACTAAAACAACATGAATAAACAAATGTGTTAAAAAAAGGGAAATATCCATCTCACCTGTCTCATTCCTAATATCTCACGTGCAAAGACATTTTTTTTTTGTCCTTTATTTGAGTAAATTCAGGTCCATGAAGTGTTCGTGTTACATTGTTTGTTTGTTTTTTTCATTAGAAAAGTTGTTGACAGTATACTTCAGTGTAAAAATAATATGATACAAATTACAATGAACAACAAATAACAAAATGTAGGGAAAGGAAAGGAAGAAAGACAGAGAGAAAGAAAGAAAGAGAAAAGAAAAACCCTCCAGGGTCTGCTAACTAATTGGAGTAATTTTAAAATGTCTAAGTAATCTAATAGTTTTTACAAATTTGTGATTTTTGAGTTATACATTTTCAACAGTAGTCAAATATTTTTTTAAAATCTGAATCTTTAAAGGTATGAAAGAGGGTCATTTTTATACCAAATCACTTTTTATGGATATAATATTTGGCCAACATAATGATCAAGTTAATAATAAGTTTCATTTGCTGAAACTCTGTCTATTTTTTGTTTAGTTATTCTGTAAATCAAACCAAAAAATAAATAAATAAATAAAAAATACAAAGACAATGTTCTATAGTTCCAAAATTATAATTAGTATCAATTAGTATTTATTTTGTTGTATTTAATTACTTTATTTTATTTATTCATTTTTAATTTAATTTAATTATTTTATTTTATTTTATTTTATTTTATTTTATTTTATTTTATTTTATTCAATGCAAAGACCACCACTTCATGTACGGACCGCTCCTCCTCTGACAAGCACCGCCCCTTTCACACTAACCAATGAAATGGCTCGGTTCGGACCCTACGAGCCAATGGAATCGCTTCTGTCACTCGGACTTCCTGCTCTGATGTTGTGTTTTCTTGGCTCTAATCATGGCTGCCGAGGGAGACTTCCTGATGCGATACCGCGCCGTGTCAAACAAACTGAAGAAGTAAGGCTGTTGTAATAGTTTATTTAATGGCGTACAGTCAAATTAAAGGTACCTGAACCTCAGTATTCGTCAGTTTTCTTACCAGACTCAGTAACGTTACGCTGTTAGCGGTAGCTTAGCATGCTAACAGCTAATGTCGAGCTGGCCTGCTAACGCGTCTCGGCAGATTTATGTCAATAATAATAAAATAAAAAAAAAAAATAGTGTGTTTTCATGTTCAGTCATCCTGTTAGCGAGTGCATTAATGAATAATATCCACAAGTTCAGTTTCATCAGAGTGTAGCTGCGGTGTTGTTTAAAGGCTAACGTGAACTTCTTTACCAGGTTACCATTAGGTATTATATATTTTTTTATCTTTATTGAAAATGTATTCAAATAGACGTTTCAGACATGCGTTTAACATAATGTTCTACAAAGAAACAGGAGCATGAAATAAAAAATGAAGACGTTAAAAAAAATCTAATTAATAATAGCAAAGGGAAAAATAGACTGCATTAATATAAAATCATTAGAGAATGAGAATACAACACATTAGTTAGTCCTCTGAAGAATTCATAGTGCATATTGACAGTTTTATTATTCTTTTTTTAAGTGTTTATAAGTTTGGTAGTCTTTTATACATTCTTTAAATTCACATTAAGGCAAAGCAAGTCAGGGTAAGCTTTGTAATTTTGCATTTATGTACATTAAATTTACCTTATAGAAGCAATAAGCCGTCTGTGTATGTGAGTTGGTAGCTCACGTTAACTCCTGTGAAGCTAATGGCAATACTGTTATTTCCTTTCCCGCAGGCGTTTTCTTCGGAAGCCCAATGTGGCGGAGGCAAGCGAACAGTTTGGTGAGTCCTCTTCACTGTTGACTTTGTAGAGCATATGACTCTGTGGGTCTGCACGAGAGGAGTTATGTGCCTTTTGAGTTGCCATAGGGCCGAGAAAAGGGGCACATAACGCCTCTCTTACCAAACCACGCAGCAGAACGCAGAACCATCTGCTACACGAGCAGCCATAATGTCAGTGGACTGTAATGTGACGTAAACAGCAGCACCCCTAATCCCCTCATGTGAAGAACCAACCAGGCTGCAGCGTGTCAGCCTCCGTTTTTCATGTGGTCTCTCTTCCCTGCGTGCTCTAGGTCAGCTGGCCAAGGAGCTGAAGCAGCAGGACTGCCTGCAGTACGCTGCCTTCTGTAACCTCGCCATGGCCCGGTGAGACAGCACCACCTGCACAGCGTCACCCCGCATCACCCTCTCTCCCAGCGACTGAAACAAACGTTTTGCATGACACTGCTCAGAGAGGGCAGTCCCACTTTCACAGTGTAGAAACTGATGAACTATTGTAGCAGTGGGGGAAAAAAAAAAAAAAAAAAAACAATTCACGATTGTTTTTTTTTAATGATTTATAATCAAATTTTTTGGTATTCCTGAATTGATTTACCCACAGGGTTCCCCTCTGCAGACATGCCCACCTCATGCCAATCAAATGCAGTTGTTTTGCATGCAGTACTAATGTGTTGTTTTCGCCTCTTCTAAAATGGTGTATTGCTGCGTACTGAGGCCTAAACAGACTTGGATGTGTGTAAATTGGGTTTGACTGGAAAGCTGAGAGTCTTGAGGATTCAATGAGTCACATTTTATTCAGGTGTGATGATGTTAGTCTCAGTAGTAGCCATTTCATTGCAGTTTTGAAGCATTTTTTGAAATTTGACATCACTATATAAAATAACCCATTGTGACCATTTAAGATAATTGCAGCTTCATGAAACTGTACCTCCACAAAGTAGAGGATAATTCAGAAAACACACTAAATCACAATAAATCATGATATCAAATTGCAGTACTTAAGATTTGCAATGCATGTCAAACACATATCGAATCAGCACCCAAGTTTCATGATAGTATCGAATCAGGAGATGAGCACATCGTCTCAGCCTTAAACTACTGAGCTGCTGGAAACAAGATGCTACATCTTACAGCTTTCAATAACTCAAACTATCACCAAGAAATTAAAACGACAAATATACTTTAACCCAAAGGTTAAGATTTGTTTTAGCAGAAAAGATCCGGAGAAAAGGATTTCAAGACGGATGGTGTGGTCAGTAAAATAAACTCGATGTGTTTGAGTCCTGTCGCCTGTCCGTCACACACAACACCCCAGATGGTACTGATTAGATTTTGACAAACCTGGGGATGATTCACCTCACTTTGGTCTTTCAGCATTTTCAGAATGACACCGATTGGCTTAAGGAGGGCATTACAGTATTTCCACGTTCGTTAATTCATCTGTTCGCATATCAGATGCAGTACGTCATACATCACTGATCCGATTTTTGACGAAAACTGGGGAAATGAGTCATCCCACCACTGTGCATTTTCAGAGTTGCATTGATTGATTGAAGGGTTCTGCTACACTGTCGGCCTAAAATAAAATATTCAATGAGCAGTCAGTCAAGCACGTCTCAGTCCTCTCTATTCCTGCTCTACACAAAAAACAAGGTAGTTACTAATTGGTCCAGAGGGAACCTGCATCATTCATTGGGATGACATGTTTGCTGCTGCCTTGCTCATCAGTGCATCTCTTGCTGCTTCACATCCCGTTGTCTAACCACAGCTGTGAGCAGACACTTTTCAACGCTCCTGGAGAGGCTCTGGCATTAACGGATGCTGCCCGCCTCTTCCTCTCCTCTGAGAAAGAGAACAGAGCGCTGCAAGCCCCGGGCTTTGATGAGCACCTTCAGGCTGCACTCAACTGCTACAGCTTCGCCATCAAGGTAGCACATCGGCGACTCCTCAGTTTCCTCTGTGAGATGACATTTTTTAGTGCCCCAAGCATCAGTTCCTCTCTAAAAAATATGTGACAAATGAAGTTATCGATAAATTCATAGTGAAAATTGGGGTGTTAAAGTCCAGTAGGTAGTTGTTGCTGGTGTCAGAAATTGGAACTGAACATCTGAAGAGCAGACATCGTTGCATGTTTGAGTCTTGCCCTTTTGCCTACATTCCTATAGAGCCAGTAGGATAACGTTGTTTTACGAATGGCTCGCAGGTGTACATTGAGATGAACCAGCCAGTGATGGCAGCCAGCCTGTCTTTGGAACTTGGCAACGCGCTCAAGGTGTGGACCAAAACCTTCTCACTGAAAACATAAATTATCATGATTTGTGTGTGTGTGTTTTTTTTTTTTCCACTCACGTGGAATTTCAATCGTAACTTTTTGTCTGCCCCCTTTCCCCTCCCTCCCTTCGCTTCACCTCACATAGGAGATGAACAGACCAGGAGAGGCAATCGTTCATTACCAGCGGGCTGCAGAGCTGCAGACACAGACTCCCATCGAAGCTCTGCTGTCTATGGGGGAAATGGCCACCTGTAAAATCCTCACCCGTGAGTTCAGTGTCTCTGCTCATGTCACATTTACTTGTGGCTGGGTGCTTTTTTTTTCTTTTCTAAACTTGTGTGCAGGTAAATGTAGAACTTGTTAACTTGATTGCTTACAAAGTTAAGAGCTTTAATGCCTCTTTTGTTGTGCAGGTGACTATGACGGTGCTCTGTCAGTGCTAACAGAGATGCAGCTGTTGTGCCAGGAGAGAGGACTGCTGCTACCAGGCACCAGCACCCCAGTCGGTGAGGATCTGATGATTGTAATCTACAGAAAATAATAAGGAGCTCATCTGTTGATTTTGTTTTTTTAATGCATGAATGAAACTTGGTATCTTATGTTTGCTGCACAGGCTTTACAGTAACCTTTCCCTGAGCAGTGACATAGAGGATTCAGGCCTGTACTGATTGTAAACTGGCTGTAAGACGTCTGTCTCATTGATCCCCGACAAAGACTTTACTCTGAACATCCTAAAAATTAATGCAGCTGTTTTGGTTGTTGATGAATGGACAATAAGACGTCTTGGGGGAACCAACTACAACTTCTTCCATAAAGTTATATGCAAACTTTTTCAAGCAGTGCTGTTAATCAAGCTTTTTGATCACTAAAGTTTTGTACAAGAGTTTCACTACAGTGATTTGTAGTAATGAAGAATTTCTAACCGGAGGCTGTGTCTGTCCAGTTGCTTTAAAAAGCGTAATTTCAGCATGAAAACATTTTTGATGACCTGAAAAAGACTTCTGAAAGCGGGCTTGTGCCCATTCATGTGACTACCTAAAACGACCCCAGGATAAACGTCTAGTGTCTCACTTCTGTTTCTCAATAGGAAGTGAGACACGTAATGAGGGTTGCATTTGACCGATGATCGACAGACTGCTAAATAAGGAAGTGTCCTCATTTCTGTCCCCTGTATCCTCCATGCGTAGGTGCATTTCTGGACATTGTGGCCAAGTGTGAAATCTCTAGAGTACTACTGCTGATGTTGCTCGAGGTAGGCACAAGGATGATAATTATTGTGTTGTTTTGGGTCTTGCCAAAACAAAATATAGTTGTGGGCAAGGCCAGTCTGCTTTTGTGAGCCAACCTTGCTGCTCTTCCTCTGCAGCCTCCGCCTCAGAAATTGTTACCAGAACATGCCCAGACCCTGGAGAGGTACGCATGGGAGTCCTTCGACCCTCACAGCCAGGGTAACTACAGCTCCACTGACACCAAAATATTGTTTTTAACGATACATATACTTGGTTTTAATGAATAACTTGAGAAAGGATATCACAAATCCCACAAACATACTGTTACTTAGTGGATTACAATCAGTTTTGTTGTTTTTCCCTGTCCTTCAGTGACCTTCTTGCCTGAGAATGTTTTCCTGCTCCTCCAGTCGGTCGTGGTGAGTATCAAACCTCACAGGATTACCTGGTAACTGCCACATAAAGGATTTTTCCAAATGTCACGGTCCCCCACGGTCCCTCACATGAAAGGATTAAATGTGTTTCATTTTTTCCCTTTAGTGTTAATTTGAATTTGGTGCATTTTGCTTGATAAGGTGGAGGTTTCAGGATTATCGCTTTTCACTGGTGTCCTTCAATGCGAGAGGATCAATAATGAAACATAAAAAGTGTCTTTTAATGAAAAACTTACCACATATTAACTTTTCTGGTAGACTGGGCTTTGCCTGTATTGAGGCGGGGTAACCAGAGTCTTAAAAAGATCATGAAAGCGGACAGGACTGTGAGATCTAGTCAAGGTGATCTGTATTTGCAGTTAAGGTTTTATTTTTGCACTGTATAACGGCAGATCTGTTTCGCAGATGGCCTGCCAGGAGAAGGACACAGAGTCCCTCAAGTCTCTTCAAACTGAGCTATGGTGAGCATTCAACATATTCTTTTTTTTTTTTTTTTTTTTTTTTTTTTATTTCCTTCATGTGATAGGGATTTAGCAGCTTTTTCACTGCGTCTTTCTTCATTTTCCATACTGATCACGTGGTTGTGTCTCTGTCTCTCTCTCTCTTTTTTTTTTTCCCGCTTCAGGCCGTTTTTGTCGGCTGAGCAGAACCATCTTCTCCACCTGGTGGTTCAAGAGCGCATCACCCCGTCTGGCCAAGGGATTTAGTGCAGTCCAGTTCTAACTCACTTCCTCTGGGAATGATATTTTACATAACGGAACATTCCAGTTTTCTGGCTAGGTCTGTTGTAAGGCCTGAAGACGTTTTTGTTTTCCGAACCTCGGTGTGTTGCAACTCTTGCAGAATAAACAAGTGCGCACAAAACAAGATTTTACCCGCACCGAGCGAAGACACACACACGTAAGAATCACATAAGTGCATCTGTTTTTCTGAGGAGCCTCCCCTGATGCAGGAAATTTTGTCGGGACGTAACCTTGGACTAAATTCAAGGAATCCTAATGAAACCTGGCGGTGTGCTTCTGCTCAAGTGAAGGTTACATAACGACACCAATCATATCTGTGAGAACTACACATGCTGTTTATGTTCTTTTTGTTATGTTTTGTTGCATCTTATTTCATCAGTGTAATATTTATATGAATTATTAGATTAAATATGAATTCAGGGGTTTTTTTTGGCATTTGAAATGTTTTATTAATAAATGATATGGCTTAAATTTCAATGTAATTACAAACCCTTCTAATGCGTAGTTCTGAAATATGGTGAAATGAAACACCATGGTCCTCCATCCCTGTGTTACATTACGTTCACTAGTACAAATTGCATGTACTTTTATATGATAGCAGCCAACTAAAAAGACAGAATCAAACATGGTTAAAAAAAAAAAAAAATTCACTCAGAATACAAAATGTTACAAACATACAATGGTTACAATGTACATAGATAAACAAAAATGGATACAATATACTTCAGTTGTAAAATAAAGATACAATGGACTAAAATTGTACTAAATTAAGGCTTGTCTTTCCTGATTGTTCAAGTACTGCAACAGGAATGTTGTAATTTCAATCAACACACCGTACCTTGTTAAATACAGTATAATCACCCATGGACTCCCCCCACTGGAAACTTGAAGTAGTCACTCAATTACACATGTTGACAAGTATTTTCATCCCGCAACATGTTTTCAACTACTACATGTCCAAAGGGCTTTTACTTCTCACTCGTCTTTAAATAAATCCTTAAACAAATTAATAATGGGTTTGGCACAGTTTCCTAAATCTCTGTGGCTCTTTAATGACAATACAAATTAATTGGCTTCCTGTTAGTTTTATACTGCTTTTAATAAAGGTATTTAGAGTTTATTCCCTCACTTAAACAATTTTGTACCCCACACCACCTTCCAACTCAATGAATTTAGTTCCCCATCCCTCCTTCCCTCTGATTGAACAGAAATCCCAAAAAAAGCTATTTATACTGTAGATCCTCTTCAGTTTAGCCCTTCATCTAGTGTTAGGGTGAATTCAGATTCAGTTTGCAATATTTACACATTGTCTTCATTTGCTAAGCATTAATTTAAACTGCCCGATTAAGGTCTATGACAGAAACCTTACACCTTAAAAAAAAAATACTGAGCAAGTGAATCAAGGTATTGTATCTATGTTTCACATTATTTTCTTTTCCTACACACCTGCTGCTTTTCCTCTCAGGTGTACAAGAGGCTCAAAATGTGAAACTGCGACCCCGTAATCCCTCACAATATTTTTCCTGTTGACCAGCGGTGGCCGCCGACAGCTTTGTTAGAGTTTCTTTCACTTGTATTTTCAGGTTTGGAAGAAAACGCACTAATTGAGACGATTTAATTACAAGCACGATTGACCCCAGCCCTGCCTTCTTCCTCCTCATCCTCTCACTCGCTCTTCTTCCGCAGGACGAGGTAGGTGACGGCTAGGATGAAGGTGAAGACGAAGGAGATCCAGGCCAGGACAAAGGAGTGTCCGTATCCCCCGACTTGGTCTTGTGTGTGTAACTGGGCTGTGTAGATTGAGGCTGCGATCATTATGCACAGACCTGGAGGAGAGAACAAGGGAACTCGGTCACATTTAACCAGACAAACCGACTAAAAATATTATTTTACAATGAAATCTGCTTGTAAGACTTGTGCCCAAACCTGGTGTGGTGAATGATTTTTCACCTGACACACCATGATCAATATTTCACTCTAATTCTCAAAGATTCAAATAACTAATTACAAATGTAGCTTCAAGTGATAATACTGGGATTCAAGCCCAGGGATGCTGAAGTCACAATGAAATTAAAAAATAAATAAATAAATTAACTCATTATTATTTTGAATGCATACAAAACATGTTTTTTTTTTTTAATAATCCACTGTGTGTGATGGAGAGGTCACAGATCGGCTTTTGACACAAACAGGCTCGTGGTGACTGAACATCAATCCAGTGATACCTCATTACACCCTAATGCAGTGACTTTCAATCATGTGCCATCAAGGCCCCAAAGTCTTAAGTTTTTATTGCAACTAAACACTAAAGCAGCTTATTTTACTGAGGATCTCACCTTCAAGCAAAGAGGAAGAACTCGTCAGTGAAATCAGCTGTTGTAGTTTTTGGTTGCAGGAAAAACAACTGACTTGCTGTACGTGCAAATATATTTGTATTGACATTATCCTGCACAAATGCAATGCCTTCACCGAGTCAAAATCCAAGTTTCTGGAATTCTGACCAATTTGAAATTTTATATATTTTGCCATTTATAAATTTTGTCAACTTCAAAATTACTTGGTAAACATAGTTCCTTACTAGCACTCAGCATAGCCCTGCTGTATATACCAAATTATAAGATGACTGTTGACCATTTGTTTATCTCATTTGGGTACCGTCTCAGAGAAAACTGAGCAAAAAAGCAAAAGTTTGGGACTCAAACCTAACAAGAACAAAAGTGTAAGGCTGTCAAGCTGTGTTAGGAAACACTTCTAATTTAGACTTATTAAAAATATAGGACTTTATAAATATATATATAGAGAGAGATGTAATAAATACATATAAGGTGTTTATTTACACTTCTTTTCAGCTGTTTGAGGGATTCAAATACTTTTGCTATAATATGTTGGACTAATGGAGGCTAAAGAGAGTTATGTGCAACCCCCCTATAATCAAATCACACCTTTTTAATCACACATATGTACAAATATTTCTAAAGACTTCTGTCTCATGTCATTGTTGTCATTTACAGTCAAGGGGTTAAGCTTAAATTCAACCAGAGCGCCTTTACAACAAATGCTAGGTAGAAAAACAAGAACGCAGCACAAAGGCCTTCTTCTGGCCTTCAGTCAGATTATCTAACTCGTTACTTACAGGAGATCATCTGTAAAACTCCGGAGAAGGTGAACCTGTGGCCCTTGGCCAGGGTGAACAACTGGGCCACAAACACAAACAAGGCCAGGATGGCAAAAATACAGGCCAGCACTGCGGTGGCCTGCACCGCCTGGAGGAAGTCTGCATGGGAGAGCAGCAGTCAGTCAGGTCAGCAGAGACACAGACACATACAACACAATGTTCAGCCAGAAACCAGTTACACTGCATGATTTGACTTGTTAATTGTTGTGGTTACAGTGTTTTACCTAAACAAGAAAAGCATGACATAATTTTAAGGTTAAAGCTATACTGTGCTGTCATCAGTTAGTTCCTATGTGACCATTTAACATTCCTGTATTAGAAAGTACTGCAAAATGTACTGTACTAGGAACATAAGCAGTCTGAATCAAACACTAAATAAATTACCATAGGGTACATGGCTTGGGCTGCATAATCCTCATCTTATGCGCAAAGTTTTACAACAACAAGAAGAATACCGATCTGTGTTAACCCAGGCCTTAGTCAGCACCCATATTCTAACATCCCTGATCTGGGATCTCCTCTTGGGTCTCATCATTGTACAAACTCACCCAAACACAGGTGTGACTTAGTAAATGTAATTATTCCCAGATCAGCACTCCTTACATGTACATTTTATGAACAGAAGTGATGCACGTTACCTCCAGAGTAGTTTAAAGTGTTGGAGTACTTCCAGGATGAGCCCTCAATGTCCCACCTTCCCCACAGGTCAGTCTTCATTTTGTCTGACACCCACCAGGCCTGAGGAAGGACGACCAGTTAACTGCAGATGTACAAGCTCAAAACACACAAAACACACTACAGTCCTCAACTACAGAAACACTTAATTGACAGTCAGAGGGTTTTGCTGACTTATTGTGCACAACTTTAAATAAACAGACCAGTAAAGCAGAATCTCCATGGTTACTATTCACATGCAGATAAATATGTCAGTGTTTTTTTTTTTTTTTTTTTTTTTTTTTTTTTTTTAACAAAATCTACACTGAATGAATATTTGAGAAAACTCTTGTATTGATGAAAATGTGTTGGAAGGTTAAACGCTACAGACCCGCCCAGCTTTGAAAAAATAAACAAAAAATAAACCTCACAAAAAGAAAACCATTAAAAGTCATTAATAAACAAATAAACAAATACTAAGTCAAACAGCTAAGATTTAGTGAGCGATTTGTTTACTAAAACAAACAAATAGGGGGCATTGTAGATGTACTTTGACCTCCTCTTTATTCTCTATAGAATATTGTACAGCCTCAAACTCCATGCCTGTGTAATTTCACTGTATTTAAGTATATTTTCTATATTTTCATGGCATTGGGTCAATGTAGATATTTCTAGAGATGATGTAGTTTTGCAGCACTTGGAATTTGGTTCACAAATTTAAAAAGTACTGATTATGTTCTAACTTTGTTTTAATATTTTAATTTATGTAACATTCAGTTATTATTACTCTCCACTATAAATGCATGTAGTAACCTTTAGCTGATGGGCCTGTTGTTGTTGTTGTTGTTGTTGTTAACCCTGACTCATCTTCCCAAATTGACTGTGACTACATTCACAATCACTGGGTTAACATCCACCTTCATCACAAGCCAATTTATGACGGGATCACGTGACAGAAGTTAAAATAAAGCGTCAAATATTGCTCATTCAACACAGAGCTCTTGGTCAAAGCGCTGCGGGAGAAAACAGCGGCTGAGTTTACAGGAGACACAACTCACGTTATCGATGGTGGCCACCAGGAGCAGGATGATGGTGGTAATGTGCAGGACGACGATTCCAGCCAGGATCAACATTGTGACTCTCTGAAACACAGATAACGAGAGGGAGGCGGAAGGACGCACGGTGTTTATTTTCCACAGATTGTATGTGTTTCTATAACACAAGCTTAGACTTGACTTAAGTCCAGTTCACACACAGCTGTCCCAAATAACCACTGTCTCCAACACTGGGGGGAAAAGACTGAAAAAGCCGTTGCACGCAAGCCCAAACTCGTCCCAGCAGTCTCACAAACACACATTTTTTTTCTTAAGTGCACGGGCCATCTGCTGTCACACACACACACACTCTCTCTCTCTCTCTCTCTCTCTCTCTCTCTCTCTCTCTCTCTCTCTCTCTCTCTCTCTCTCTCACACACACACACACACACACACACACACACACACACACACACACACACACACACACACACACACACACACACCCTGAGCGCTTTACCTCACCGCTCAAAGCAAGAACCAATGAGATATTTTTTCGGGCATTTAAAACAACAAATTCGTGTTACATTCGCCTGTGTGACTAAACACGTAAAGATACAATTCATATAAGAACATCTATGAATACTTTCCTTTATTATGAGTACCCTTTTGCTCAGTCACTAAAGTTTATGCATTTATTGCCTCGACAAGAAAGGAACATTTGTTTAGAGCTTGTTAGCGCATTCCCAAATGGGACGGGTGCCGCTGCTCCCTCCGTTAGATAGACGCAGGCCCTATAGTCACCTACTATGAAAAGAGCGCGAGAATACGACGACAGAAAATAATAAGAACGGTTTAAGCTTTATACACCATCAAATATACGCCTTTGACCTCTCAGTACTACATTTAAGAGCTTGGAGTCGCGCTTCCTTTTAAACTTTGCTGTTGCGCTCGCAAAGTTTGAGCCGTGCAGTTCTTCAAAGCGTTGTTGAAAAGCTGAACTGTGCTCAAGTTGGGTTTTCTGGACTCTGCCGACTTGAAAAACGTTTAAAACATGCGCAATACAGTTTTTGAGAGCATCATCCACATGACAGAATAGCATGCAGCGGAAACAATGACGATAAACATTAGGCCTACCTGAAAGGCACTTTTACGCACGGCAGTTATTTGGGAATGTGAAACACTGTAGACCCACCCAGCTTTGAATTCACAGCATACACATCACCCTGTTTTCCCTCTCCAGTCCCTTCCCTCCCTTTCCCCTCACCAAACCCCACCCATAGCCTCAATTTCTTCCTCACTGAAAAAGTCCAGAAGGACCAAGTGGCTACAGACTCTCTCTGACTAATAACCAGCGCGTAAAGACGAGCAATGCGCTCAAAACAGTTAATTTGTGGCTGAAGATAAAACCTCCATTACATGACACACATTCAAATTAAAGCATTTAATTTTTTTTTCCTCTTACAGTTTTAGCAGTATGTTTTATTACTTGAGAAAATTTTTAGCAGTCTTTCCAGTGGAAGCCATAATCTGCAACCCATTTACTGAGCTGCTTCAATGGGAGGGTCTTTGTTGCT
This sequence comes from Myripristis murdjan, assembly GCF_902150065.1. NCBI lineage: Eukaryota > Metazoa > Chordata > Actinopteri > Holocentriformes > Holocentridae > Myripristis > Myripristis murdjan. The sequence goes on from NC_043980.1 coordinate 16,437,540, forward strand.
TTGGCTAATCAGCTCACCTGGGTGTCTCATTTACATAATTAGCAAAAACAGCTGCACTGTCAACGTTTTTTTTTTTTTGTTTGTTTGTTTTTGTTTTTGTCCCTCTCTGTCTCTCATTTTGCTGATTTTTCCCCCCTTTCAGGCCACCTAAAGTCCACTGGATGCTTTTTAATATGTACTGCAAAGTACCACAAGCATATCTCTTGCTTGTACGGTTACTTTTTAGCTCTTGGTGCTTTTTAAACAGCTTCTCCACAGGCAGGACGTTAACAAGAACTAGTATACCCAGTGGTGCGGTGCATGCTGATTCCTCTAGGTTAAAACATGGGGGAAAAGGTCATCGCTATGTTGGTATCCAACAGCAATTTCAGCCTGATAGCAACACATTTCCAAGTAAGTGAAAAGTGACTTATTGTCTCACGAGGACTAGGCAGTGTTGATTGGTGAACAAGCCTGAAATTGAAATGAATCCAAATCAATAAAAACCTTTGAATAGATAATTTGCAGTGTGTTTCAATCAGTTTTGTCATAACAGATGGGTGATTGCATGGGTGATTTCCCAATGTAATGTCATTTCTGGTGTGAAGGTTTCCCTCCACAGCAGCAGCAGCTGTTTAGTTCAGTGTCAGCAGACTGTGGACGGGCACCTGTGGAGGGACGAGAGGGGATCTCCTCTGCGCGTCCTACTGTCCGCTGTGGGAACGAAGCCATGATAATCACATTCCTGCAGCAGGCCATGGACAGTTTCCTCATTGAGAGATGTAAGCCAGGCCTTGGCGTAACGAACTGTAACACAAGTCTTTGTGCCTATAGATGGGTTATGCCTCCTTAACCAACCTCTAACACAATTACAGCCTCCAATTAAAACATACCTACAGTCCAGTGATAATCAATACCATGTAATTTGTGGATTACTGTGGTCACTTGATAGACAGAACACATCTGGTAAAGCTTTCATTGGCCGTCTTGGATGAGAGAAATGTCAAGTGGTTTTGAATGTATCCATTTCGGCCAAAGAGCTGTATAGTAAAACAGTCAATTAGTATCATTTATGTGTGAGGTCTTTTTTTTTTTTGTCCTTGTAGCAGACCTCACATCAACTCCCCTGCCTCTGTCCCATCTGCCCTCGGGCTGTGGCCTCTCAGTGAGGACGACTTGGACTGAGGTGGTCCTGATCGCCCACTACAATGGCTGTTTTATCCTCCTGGAGGTAGGGTGAGGATAGATACCATAATTGCTTCCTTTTCCTCTTTCAGTGACCACTCCCTGCTTCACTGACAAGACTCTCACTCGCATTGAGAAGCCCCACTGTTAAATTAATCCGAGCAACTTGGAAACCGTTCAGGATTAGGAATTAGTTCAACATTTTCCCATTTGTGATCAGAAGCAGGCAGGAATGGAATGAACCGCGATGACTGTCCAGAGTTTACTTGACTCACTGTTGAGAGCAGATATCGTGCATATATTTGGGTTTTTTCTGCAATCATGTCCTCTTCATGTGCTACAAGACCAATGACACCATGTGGAATAATGCAATTCCATAGCTAACAAGTAATTTTGATTAATTGCTGTTTTGCAGGAAGACAAGTATATTTTGCCAGTGGTTTGGCAAAGATCTAGAATGAAGGCATCCTGCCCAGTCCGGGTCCCTTTTCCAAGAATTGTTTGTACAGCGTCATCGATGGATCTAATAGTTTTTGGAGAAGAGACTGTTGGCAGACTCAAGGTTTTGTGTAAGTCTGTGTGCAGCCCTGTATTAGACCTCGTGAGTCCAAATATCACATACGTTAAGATGAAATTCTTGCTGGCTGGCTGATGTTTGACTCCCTTGTGGAGCGCGCAGGTTCAAATTGTGCATTGTTGTTGTTTATGTAATGGTGAGGGCCCTGACTGTTTTGTCTTCACAGTGAATGGCAGGTGGGTGAGGTTACATTACGCTGCTGAGCGGTGCCGGTTCCTCTCATATGCCAAGTCTGAGTCAGTGGTCTTTTCTGTTCCCTTCACAACTTGTGGGCTGATACAGAAGGTACAATATGGCTTCCAGTGTGTGGCGAATGCCCATGTGGTTTTTATTAAACAAAGAAATATGAGCCAGTGAATGGATAATGTTGATAATTGTTGGATGTTTTGAAATATCCAACACAGTTCGCAGTAAACTTTATGTCCAGCTTCAAATATTTTCTCATGTTTTCCCTGTGTCTTTATAGGGTGGCATGTATAGGATTTACATTCGATCCAGGGAGAGGGAAATGGAGCTTTCGTGCCCTTTGCAAATTCCCTCCCCACCTCGACATCAGTCAAACATGCTACCATCCAGCTTCCAAATGCAAACTATCTCGGACCCGGCTCTTGACGCCCTTCTCCCAGAGGTCGACATCCATCTGTTGCTCTCCGGTGTCACACAACAAGAGCAGCACAAGCTTCCCAACATACAGCAACAACATAGTGAAGCTGATACCCAGCACCTGTCCGCCCAGCCCACAAAAGTCCATTTGCCCTTTACACACAACACTGCCAGGCTCCCAGCTCTACCCCCTATGACTCCAGGTCCTTTTGAACTGTCACTCAACATTCCCATAATATCCAATCGATTACCACAGCCATCGCTTGGGGATATAAGTTCTGCAGAGCACAACAGGTCTGAGCTTTTGAGATTAATTCCAGCTTTCATTGCCTCTGGACTCTCAGGCTTACTGCAGTCCCACCAGGAGCTGCCTAATGCAAATCTGCAGCGATACACCACCAACCAAGAGGAAGAAGAAATTTCAACATGGCCACACCACTTTCCTGACTCGCCTCCTTTCCCTCCACCCCCTTCTGATTCACATATGGACCCTGTCATCTCTGTTCCTCCACCTCACCTACAACTGGGTCATGTTGCTCCATAACCCATCAGTTGTCTCAAGTATCAAAATCAGTGCCAGTGTTACCCAGTTTGCTCTTTATCCAAAATTCATCTAGGACTAATCCTTTGGTGGGCTAATCTTTATAAGTGACAGCAGCCACAACCTTATTTTGACATAAAGACCCCCTAAAAAGGCTGTTGAACATCAGTCCCACCTCCCTAATCATCCACTGAGAGTACCAAATAATACCAAAAGAAGATAATTATAAACAGCGGAGAAAAGTGGCTGCACTAGTAGACTCTATTGCCTATTAATTGTATTGTCTTGTATGTCTGAGTATTTTCTATTAATTGTCAATAAAAAAAAAAAAATCTTTTTTTCCTGAATTTATGCAAAGGTGACATGTTCATGTTTAGTCCATTAGAACTTCAAAATTTAGGTGTGGAATCGAGGAAAGGGAGGTGAAGAAATAATACTATCATATTTCTCAATTTACTTCTAACCCTTTAAAAACAATCAAGTGCGTATTTAAATTCCCTTTTGAGTGTTTTAATTAAATGCTACCTCAGCGCTGCGAGTGGTGCCCTCCCATAACTATATTTTAAAACAGACAACAGCTTTAAATAATCAATATCTGCCACTCAAGTGCGGCTACAAAGATCAAACTTATGTGTTATGTTGCTGAAGAAATGACTTTAAATACCTCAACCGAGACTTATTTTCTTATTAGCTTATAGTCTCAATGGCTGTTGCTTTTCCATTGGTCCATGCTTGATGACACATAATTGATCGCCCTCATTTTCAGGTGCGCACACGGGAGCAAACGCATCAATGATGTGTTGCATGCAGAGAACAGGAATATCTTTGATTTTATGTGTGGTAATTGTAGCCTGGAATACGCTTCACGTTTGTAATTCGGTAAGAGTAGGAAAGTTCAAGGGCCAAAGTGAATTTGCCTCCCACCAGGGTAAAGCGTCTACCGAATGGGAGCGCGTAAAGCCAAAAAATTACACGTCCGCCGAACAAGCACTTTTGAACCCAGGAGGACGGATCATCACAAAAGCTGCTCCGCTGGACAAATCCGACCGCCTGGCTCCTCAAGCACACCTGGTTTATCCCGCCGCCTTTCCTGGAGAGCCACTCACTCATTTCAGTCCCCCCAAGCTCGGTGAAACTAACGTCAACCTTGCGCAAAAGGCCATAGACACATCTTGGATCTTTGGTAATGTAAATGCGCACCAGCGGCCCCCGGCTCCTGACTCTGAGGCTGGGTACCAAGCGGACTTTACAGGTGAAGGTTTCTCTGATTTCCTCATGACAACACAGAGACAATCAATACAAGGGAGCAGCTTTACAGGATAAGGCAAAGCTATCCTCACTGACTTGGATGCTTGTTTTATGATTAGGTTTCCAAGGTGTCCAAGGCAAGGTTTTAGGCCCATCATTTGACGCCAGCCCTCATTTCTCTGAATGGCTGGCTTTGAGGCCCTTGGTGCAGTGTGATGGCCATATCATGACCCTCACCGCCTCTGGACTAGGATCCACAAACCTGTTAGTGGACAGAGGTGAGATATTTGACAGTCTTTACTAACAATGTCAATCCAGACTGGCTTTAAAAACAGCAGTTTGACTGGAGGTGCCTCAAATGTCAAAAATGTTGCAAAGCCACTACAGTTTTTCATTACACCAACCCTTACATAGGCCTATATGTCATACCTTATACAAATCCTGATGTGAATACAGAATTGGTTGCGGGTAATTTTGAAAAGTCTATCCATTTTAGGAAAAAAAAAAACATTTTGAGAAGGAGTAGACACCAGTGATGTCCTGTCCTGATGTCCTGTAGGTAATAGAGTCAGAATAGGCCAGTCAGTGGCAGGTCTTTGTGAATGTACATTAAGATCCACTAACCCCCACACAACTTCCAAAAAAAAAAAAAAAAAAAAAAAAAAAAGTTTAAGAGGCTTTCTCTCTCTGCAGAAACTACAGCAACTAAAATGCTTCATGTGGCAGGAATAGTGTACGAGCACACTGCAGCCAAGGCTGGCCTCCATCAGGGAATGTAATGCATATTCACAAAGACTCCTGTGCATTAGCCTATTTTGCTGCAGACTTGGATAGTTTAATTTTTTATGAAACTGTTTTGCTTTATGTCAGCATCGCAAAATCTGTATAAAATTGTGGTCCCCGTTGAGAGGGTTTTTAAGTTTGAAAACCACAGACTGCAGTGGAAGATTCCTCTTTCTTTTTGTCCTCCTTTTTTAATATTGGTGGTTTTGTTCAATAACTATATTTTCCCGCGCAGAGGGTGCCTCCCCCATCTCCCTGTTCCAGTTACCTGCAGACTGTGGTTACTCAGTGCGGATGTCATGGAGAGATCTTGTCATGATGGCACCTTATGATGGATGTTATATCACTCAGGAGGTAGCAGCGGCACCATTTTCTTGTTATTGTGACAGTAACTGCAACGATGGCATGTTTCTTTTGACGTGCCATGTTGTATTGTTTTTCTACCCCCTCCCTGACAGAATGGCAGTTATGTCCTGCCCATGCTTTGGTGGGGCAACCCGCTGAAGCTGTTGTGCCCGGTGCAGGTGCTCACTCCTACTCCCTCCCCCTCCCACACGGCCCTCTCAGTCCTCTGCTCTTCCTACGGCATTGCAGTCCAAATACATGGGAAGAAGGATGATATGCCAATATTAGCAGTAGGTAGGTTGTGATTTTGAGGGGGGCATAATGCTGAATTCCTTGGTGAATTATCTTGTTTTTGCTGTGATGGGCTGACATACATCTCTGTAGTGAGAAAAATCTTTTTTTTTTTTTTTTTTTTTTAAAGGAGACAATCATATCAAAATGCAGTACATTTCACATGAATTGTAATGTATTTATTCTACAATGGACATGTAATTCATTTTTTATTTAATTTTCTTATTTTATATATATCTTTTAATATTTAGCAATAGTTTACATTTGATCTTTTAATGGCTTAAGGATTCTGATAAGAAAGTTTCCATGCTCTCTCACACAGTGAATGGGGAGTGGGTTCTGTTTATATCCCCGGATTGTGCCCACCATGTTGACTCCCATCCTGGGGGATTTATGGTCTTCATCCCTTTCAGTGCTCCTTGTGTCGCTGTTGAAGTAAGTTTTGATTAGATGGATTATCATGCAGGCTTCTTCCTTGTTACCATGATAACTGACATTATTCATTTTTGTTCCCCCAGGATGGCCTACATGTGCTGCTGCTGTTAGATGGAAAGGGATACACCCTCTCCTGTCCAGTTGACTCTTCCCTTTCCCCCTATTCCCCCTCTTCTCCATCTTCTCCCCCCGTGTCTCCCAGTGACCCTCAGTATCCCTACTTCCCAGACCCTTTGATCCCTAGACCCACTTCCCCTCCTCCTTCTCCTCAGCCCCCAACCCAGGAGCACCTCCACTACCATTACCCTGGGCGCCAGTACCCCCAGCTGCCCCAGGCCTATCCTCCCGGCCCACAGCATGCCAAACCCTCTCGGCCCACTCCAGGCAGTCCTCCAGGATCCCAGTTCCAGCAGTCCCAGCAGTCCCTCTACCCCATGGGGCCTGGCCAGTTGCCCTACTCTCCAGGAGATCACTCAAATTATCCCTTCTTTCCTTACCAGCCCTCTGAGGCAGACCAAGTCGGATCTGACCCAAATCTTACCCCAGGGCACGATAGCCCGCCCCATCAGCTTCCCAAATTACCTGTTGGCCCTCCTCAACATCCCTCTGGTATGCATTTTCCCTATGAGCCGTTCTATTACCCTCAAGAAACCACCACTGCTGTTCCTTCTACTGCTCCGCCACAGAAACTTCCTATAGCTCCTTACCACCATCAGTTTGATTATGTGCCGTACGTACCTTCACCCTTTGTAGCACCAGTTACCCAAGGACCTGCTCCTGCCCTTCCCTCCCCACCTCCTCCTCCTCCTCCTCCTCCTCCTCCTGAAGCTCCAAAGCAGCCACAGCACCCAGATGTTTTGTTGTATCCACCTGGTTCATATAACCCTTATGATCCCTATGGGTCAGTTTCTTACCCGCAGCAAGTTGTGCCCACAGCTCATCCCCAAGGTCATCGAGCCACCTGCCCCCCTGGCGCTCACACTTTCTGTAGCTACAACCCTTACCCTAACTACTATTACCCTCATTATCATCCTCCCTACCCCCCACACCACCATCCATACTATCCTCATATGCCCCTTTATTCCTCTCCTGCCACGCCAACTGATCAGCCAACTAGCTCCACCACCTCCACCACAACGTCTGCAGCACCTACCTCCAGTCAGCCCACTCCGCTGTCACCAACCATCCAGTGCCAGAAAGGGAGGATGGTGGCCCTCCTGCCCTCTGCTCACCCTGACTCCGTCCATGTCAGAGGTCAGTGGCTGTGTTTTTGTGTAAACACTGGGCCTATTTACATTAGCGAGAAACGTGGCATTTCCATTCTTCAAAGGAGAGCCAGATGTGGAGGGGGAAAAAAATTCCTCCTCGCTGCCAAATATCCCATCTTCGGCACGAACTCTCTTTAAGGCCACATGTGAAAAGTTGCATTTGTCATTTCTCAAGTTGCATTACTCATTGGGCTTTTGGTAACAACCCAGTGAGTAGGGGTAAAAATATGCAAATCACAAGCATCAAATACTGGACAAAGAACACTGCAGGGAAAAATAAACATGCTTATTTTCTGCACTTGTTTTTTTTCTTTTTGGGTAGAAAATGTATTAATGCTCAAATTGATGTTTCAAACCCTTTTTGTAAAAGAATGTTCTTTCACTTATGCCTTCAACACGCCTTTTGTGGATCATTCTTTCAGCAGATTAGAGTTATTTTGATGAAAACAGTAGACTTATTTAATTTTCATAAACTTGGCACTAATATTTATCCCAAGCATCTTGTAAGCAGAGGTGGCATGTCTACACAAAGTTTTGCCTTTGTAAGCAGTTTCAGAGCCGCTTTTTTAATGATATCAGCATGATGGTTGCATGCTCAAATATGCCCTGTTTAATGGTCTCACATCAGCTCTTCTTCACCTGGAAATTAAAGTATGACTCTGTTATAATTAATAATGGTCTAACCGCTGGTGTTTGTAATGGCAGCCGAGAAGAGGACATGGCTGCTCCTCTCCAGTGTGTCACCCCTCTGTGGGTACATGTTGCGGCCGGCTTTAGGCTCTGGAGTGATCTTCCAGTCTCCCCTGCCTGCCTGCCACAGCCAGCAACGGGTGAGATCCTCTTGCATACCGCTCTCCCATACCCTCCATCTTGTTCTTATAGAAATGCTTGACTTATGCTGCGTTCATGTGGAAGAATGGAATGGCATCTCCTTGCTGCAGCTCAGATATGATCATGTTTTTAACTCGTTGAAACACCCACATTCAAAATACTGCAACTTTTATAAAATAAGTTAAAATAAAGGAACTGTAGAAGAGGTCATTTTCCTTTTAAGTAAGGTTGATTGTATTAATGTGAGTGTAACCGCCTGTTTTTATTTTCAAACTGCTGACATACGTGAATTGTCTGCTTAGTTTGCTGCCTGTCTTTGAGCTCTACAGGCAGTTTGTGATATCATGTGGGAGATATCTGAGCCTGCAAAAAAAAAAAAAAAAAAATCTATTCCCAAATGCCCTACTTGTATTTACCACTAGGATGCAGACATGAACTTTTTTTTTCCCCAGTCACCAGCTCATATTGAAGATAAATCTGATATGACATAAACATGTGCATGCATGTGCAAGAGGGTGGGGTTTTCATGTTTCACGTAACCCCTCTGGCAACAATTCCAGTTAGTTTTGCAAACTGAGCAGAGCACGCTAATGAGGACAAAGGCAACTTGGTGTGCTCAGCTGATGGACACTGTGTGTATTTGTATTAAACTGTAACCAGATCCATTGTTTTTGAAATGGATCCCAATGATCTTTCTTTCCGCAGACCCCCACCACCACGTCCTTAACCCTGAGGTTTTTGGACCTGTCCATGATGAAGCATAGGACTGTGGAGCTGCAGTGTCCGTACCAACAGCCGCCGTTTACCCCTGCGCTGGTTGATCCCAGCAAGACCAAGGGCCACCTCAAAACCTCCGTTGTCCCGAAACCTAAAATCTTCTGCTCCCCTCGCCATATGAGCGTGGAGCTTCCCCCTGGTCCCATTTCTGGAATTATTGTTAAGGGTGTGTGTATACACTTGTGTGCATGCTGTATAGTATATGTTTCAGATGCATGTGGTTGCCATTATCTCTGCTTGAGTTGAATTCCATCATGGTTCAGGGGGCTGCTGTTTTTTTTAAACGCAGCGCTGTATGTTCACTTGAATGGGGGCGGTGGCAGGGGAAAGGTAGACCTGGTTTTGTTTTGACTGTGCAGCGCTTAATCTCCCAGTGCCTCGTCATGTTAAATGCTGCAATTGCTACTTTTATCTTCAGGGACTGCATAGAAGCAACTTACTGTATGCAGTGTGTACACTTCTACTGCCCTTTTTTCCTCAATAATCTTTTGTTTTCAGACTTCAAAGGGAACCAGATGAAACTTCAGGATGCCCCAAAGCACTGTAGATATTCTGCGAGTACGGGAAAAGGTGGCCAAATCATTGTGGATCTCCCTTTGAGTTCAGACTGTCATATGAGTATACAGGCAAGTATTGACTTTCATGTTTCCCATTGAGCACATGCCCTTTATGTAACTGACCGTTTGTTGTATTAATTGACCATTAAACTCTTTGATAAACCTTGTCATCTAAAAGGGGAGAGTGCACCTGATAAACATTGTCTACATGACAGCAAATGGAAGAGGAGAGGCTCAGTTGTCCTGTCCGGTTTCCATTACAGCGCCCGGTAAAGGTAGATGTATTTTGAGTTTACCATTTCGAAAGGCTGCTCGATATGCCAAAGGGTGTCTCATTCAGACCATTCAACGCTATTTTAACAGTGCGGCTGACATTTGTCATGCTGTCCCTCAGAATGCAACCTTCCCAGTGAACAGCGTCTCCCCTGTGGCCCGGGCTCTCTATCCCAGCCACAGTGCCTCTCCCTGGGCTGCTGCTTCAGCAAGCATCCCCCTGCCTGCTACTACGCCATGGATGGTGAGCTGCAGTTTATGTCCCCACTGGCAGTTTCACGCCACTTAGCTGAGCACAGTTGAGCTGTTTTGGGCACGGAAATGTAAGCTCTACAGCTGCTGGATGTGTGAAGAGGCATATTCAGGGCCAGCACAGCATGATTCAAGCTGGCAGTGACACAGAGTGTGAAAAGGGTATAAGATACCTTGGGTCTCATTATCAATTGCCTCCTGAGATTTCTGACCTTTTGTTCAGCTGACCTTTCGGATAACTGTATGTGTGTATGTGTGTGTGTGTATCCTCCTCCAGAGTGCACCATTGACCGCCACTTTGTCTTCTTGGTGCCCGCCTCCCTCATGGACCCCCCTTTGTCCCCTGCTTTGCTTGTTGCTGCTGGCGACGTCACCTGCAGACCTCAGAAAGTGACTTCAGACTACGCCCTCTTCAAGATCCCACTTGATGGCTGCGGGACACGGCGAATTGTGAGCTTAAATGCAAAATTATTGCATGGACATGTTTCATAATAATAATAATAATATTTTGCCTGTCTGACTCATTTAATTGCTTTTTATGCATTGTCTTAACAGGAAGTGGGGAGAACGGTTATCTACATGGTGGAGATCCTTAACATGGTCCAGTCCATCACGCTCAACTATGGCACCATCACCAGAGACGCGCCTGTAAGGTCTGACCATTTTCCACTTAAAATTTCAAGCAGTGATGCAAAATTATGTGCCATAGAAGGCCCGGAGGCCTCAGGTTTTCCATTTTAACCAAAAGCTACACCAGGTGCGTTCACTGATTAGTTCCTCTTCACTGGCTGGGAGTGTGCTCTAATTAGCAAAAGCAGGGGTGTTCAAACTGTTTATTTTACCTCCCCCCTCCGGAGACCCTGATATGAAAAGAGATTTTGGGCTTTAATAAAAAATGATTTGGATGTCATACTTGAACACTGACAGACAGATTCATAATAGTAAGATTTAAACATAATTTTAAAATAATCACTCATACATTTTTTATTGTAACAGTATCAGAGGAGTGGGGATTTAAATGATAGTGAAACTACATAATTCTTCATTTTGCTGAAGGCCCCCTAGGAGGTCCCTCGAGGGCCCCTTGTCGACTCTTCCCTGGGTTCCACTTTAAAAGCCACTGAGTTAAAGCACCTGGTGTAGTCTTTGGGAAGGAACAGAAACAGAAATTTTCTGCCATCTGTGGCACATGATTACCCGTTCCTGTTTTTTGAGCAGTCATTCAAAATAAAATATTAAATTCAGGGTCCTCTGCAAATAGAGCCTTTTTAAACACTTCGTAATGAAGTGTTTAAAGGTTGTGTTTTCCCTGACAATGCCTCCCATGTCCCTCCCTCCCTTAGGTTATTGGTAGAGTGCAGATACCTGCCGGGCTCTGTTGTCTCCGTGAGCTACATGGTCAAAAGTCCCTCCCTGGGACCTGCTATTCATGCCCAGGGTGTGATGGGAGTTCAGCTCAGGATTGCCAAAGGTAGATGGTCTTCATTTCAACCCGAACAGCGTTTTTGCATATTCAAGAATTAGATCATTTGGGGGGGGGGGGGGGGGGGGGGGGTTTGTGTGTCCTTGGACCCCAAGATTGTCATTTTCAATCTGCTTATACCAGTTAAGTTGGAAGGAACCATTGCTCTATTACATAACCATTATGTAAAAGGGCCTTTCAAAGCCAGAGTTTTCATCAGACATGTCAGCTGTAGGAGAACTAGCACCTTGTTTTAAGTGGGTAAAATCTGCCTTAAGCAATAGGTGCCTTCTGTTCCCACACCACCTCTCCTCAGATGCCCAGTATAGCAGCTACTACCCTCAGTACCACCAGCCCCTGCAGATGCTGCTCGGGAAACCCCTCTATCTGGAAGTGCGGCTGCTCAACTCTCCAGACCCCAATTTGGTGCTGCTGGTGCACTACTGTGTGGCCTATCCCCGCTCTGGACACGCTGTGTGGGTGTTGCTTTACAATGGGTAGGTTGGATGAGCGCCTGTCCTTGTCCCATGACGGGGGTGGGGAAATATCACTGAAGGTAGGGACATGAATAAGACAGAAGAGTTGGTATACACAAGAATCTGTTTTTAGTGTTTATTGGCAATGGAGAGAGAGACAACAAAAGGGGATGTCTTCCAGAATTATTATTTTTCTATTGTTTTTCACCTTAATGATCTCTATCCTCTCCCTAGATGTCCCAACCCCTTGGATCCTGCCTCCCAGCAGACTGTGCTGGCTCCCCCTCCACCACCCACCCCACGGAGCCAGACCCGCAGGTTCACCATCACCACCTTCCAGTTCCTTCCTGATGGCAAATATCCTGATGCTGATGAGGAGGTAAGGAAGCCCATAGATATCAATGGGCCTCATGCAAATAGGAAAAATCAGAATGTAGATTTAGCAAATTTTAATAATTGTGGCGGGGCAGTGTGGTCCAGGTGCTGAACCCCTCCTCAGCGTGCAGGCTCTGAGCTCTGAACTGAAACTACCTGAAGTTTTTGGACAGCGATGAAAGTCTCAGTGGTAGTTCTAGCAAGATATGGCATTTAATATCATACTTAGGCATTTATACGGCCTGCTATTTTATGTTGTAGCAAGACTTACTATTTGAAATATGCATATAGTTAGAGTGGAAATTGGGTAGGTATTTATGAAGACCCCCTGTGGTGAGATTTAACAAAACATGTAGCACTAAACCCTTGATTAGAGCATAAATGCAGCTAGATGTTTACATGGGTTTCTTTGCATTTTATTTAGCGGAGGCGCATAGAAAATATAAATTGAAAACACATGCGGCTATATCTCTAAATCAACATTCATAATGGTGGGGGATGGGAAAGGCCATTCGAAAACATGATAAATGGTTGCTGTCAGCTGGGATTTGGCTGTGTAGTACTCTGCACTATAATAGGTCTCGAGACTAGGCCCACATCTCATCCTCCGCTTCTTTGTTTCCCTGTTTCCTCTCAGATCTACTTCATGTGTTCGACTGAGGTCTGCTCGCCTCTTGATGGCCCGTGTGTCGAGGGATGCTTTGGCCAATGATGGTAAGGAGAAAGGAGCGCGCTGCTGCTGAATCACCCACCACACCCGTTTGTGCGATCTGGAAGAATTTAGGAAAAACGCCCATGAGCGTGAGTCCCATAGAAAACTTCAGTGGAAAACCGAGCCTGAGAGTGAAGAGTGGCTGTAGTTCAATATGACAGCGGGACAATGATTTAGTAATGAGGAGTGTTTTGAATTATTTATGAAGACTGATCCATTTCCTGTTTTTCAGCTATGACATGGATGATGCCACAGGCGTTCCAAGACAATCCCGTAAGCTCTCGACACCATATCACTGAAAGCAGTACGTTTATCTGCTGTAAAAATGTACCAGACTTCCATTTCCATTGTGATCTGACTGTATCTCCTCCACCCTCTTCTTTTCAGGCCTCAGGCGTCACTCTTTTCACCACCAATAAAAGTTCTCCAAAGGAAACCAAGGGGGTGTGTGTGTGTTTCTTTTCCCAAGCTCACAGCCGCTGGGTTTTATAGCAGGAAGTGCCACCCCCATCAAAAACTGGGAGACCAGTTGTTTACACGAGTGCTGAGCCCATGTGAACCGAGCATGGCCAGGACTCAGACGGACTTCCTGGGCTTTCTCCCGAGTGAATCACCGGTTCATTGAGCGCAACAGCGTGCACACTCGAGCAAGATTACTTGACAGCATTTCCACTTTGTGATTTGTTAGGCCCAGGCATGATCATGGAGTATTTACGATTGAAGTACTTGTTTCTCATTGTAGCCTTTGACCACTGGGTGTCATCCAAGCAATAAAAATGCTGGAGGAACATAAGGTACCCCATGCTGTATGACTCACAGCTGACTCACAAAGCTCAGGCTCTGAAGACCTTGGCCTGTGCATTGGTTCAACTATTGTGTAATGAGTTCGGCATGAAATCTTTTAGAGCTGTGCTTGATGTTGAGCCTCCTCAGCCCTCCTCTGTTCCTTGCACGGCCACAGGTTTCCAGCAGGACTACAGCTTTAAGAGCAATTAATAGGCTATTTCAAAGGCTGCATCTAGGAGAAATTTTGTACCGGTGGGGGGAGAAAAAAAAATCTGAGGAATAGAGCAGCTCTTGATTCAGATGTTTTGGGGAACATGAGCATGGCAGCCTCACAAGACCACAAGCCCCCACCCCCCAACCCCCACTCCCTCTATGAAATGTATGGAAGCACTGCGGCACACTGCGTGTATTTGATGGCTGCATGGCTGCCTGGCTCAATGTTCAAAGGGAGAGCGGAAGATAGGAGGAGGAGGAGGAGGAGGAGGGGAATGACTACACCAAGAGAAGGGGGGGAGGGTGGACAATTTCCTTTCTGTAGCACACACGCCACAAGAACACACCGGGAAAACGAAGAGGAAATTAAAAAAATAGTAATAGGCGAGAGGGAGAAGGAAGCGCCGTAGCCCCCGATGTTGTTTTGGGGGAAATATTTTTTTACGCAGTCTAGAGGACTTAACATGGGGGAAAGAGAGAGCTCCTGACGAGGATTGACTTTCAGTAAACCTCTGCTCTGTGGTAAAAGTCTGGCTAATCGTCAGGGAGGAAAAAGGCGACAGGGAAGACATGTTTTGGGATTTTTTCGTCTTGAGGTTGCGGTAGGATGTTCATGAGCTCTCGAAACAGATAATCTCATGAAGGAAAAAAACGCGTTTGTAGAAATTGGGCGGTCGGTTCAAGACCCATTGTTTTGATCTGTGTTTGTTTAATTGGTTTGTTATGATCTGAAATAGCGTAGGCCCTGGGCAGCCTGCAGTAAATACACGGCCAGGGGAACATACTGCTGTAACACTGCTGGAAATTAAACTGACCATCTTATTTTTAGAGGGCATTGCTAATTTGAAACGCTCCGTTTTGCGGTAGCGGCGTCGATAAGCTGCTTGTTTTTAAATCAAGCGCGGTGCTTGGATCAAATTGCTTGATCAGAGAGCCAAAACATTGTAGATCCATCAACTCTTAGTGGGGGTCATACAAAGGCCCAGTGGAAAACATCGTGCAGCCTATGATCTAGGCATTATTGCAGTAAAGCTAAAGCCCTTTTTCGCTTTCAATTTTAAGACGATTTTTAAATACAGTGTAGGAATCTTGCACAGACTGGCTTTAGCACCGAGCTGGCCAAGAATAGGTGTCAGTCTTTTTATTCCAGTTTAGATCAAGGCAGGGAACATAAGGAGATTTTTAAATGTTAATGTCGACCGACGTTGCATCCATCATGCTGCCTGTGTCCCGGGGTCTGATGGACCGGGATAGAGAGCTGGACACCATGGCTGGAGTGCATGCCAACCCGGGCGGTGCTCCTGCAGCCGTCCGGGGGATGAAGCGCGGAGACCCGGAGCCCGACGCTCAGACACCGGCGGCTCTGGTGGAGTCGGCCGGCGCGGAGTGCAAGCGTCCCCGGATCGACGGCTCTGGAGGGATCGCCGAGGTTGGCCAGGTAAGGGGGAACTCATTGTCCCGGTAGTTTCATGCTGGCACGACTTTCTCAGAAAATGCGCTATGTTAACCCTAGTGCTCTGATCTCCTATATATTTAATGCAGAACTGCTCCACAACACCACGGCCTTCTGCAAATACTGTAATCTAATCAAACCCCCGTCCACTAAAGCTATCACGTTTGCATTTTAAACTGTTCACTGCTTCAACTAATTAGCCCGATGGGGCGACCGCTAGGGCAGATAATGCGGTTTGACCCGTGATAGCAGCAACGTGAGGGGCCACCAATTGGCCACCATCTATTCTGCTTAATGCCCCAGTCCATTCCCAACACTGCAGCCCAGAGAGGGCTCAGCAGCACATTTACAGATGATTGTGCATGCTTAATTATTCAGTGTTCAGTCGTTTTTTAAAAAGAGGAATTATAATAGCCCACATTGCACGGAGTTAATCCTTGATGTCCCGTCAGCTGATACATTATTGTTACTGTTACATTGTTGCTTAAACACAGAGCCGCTCTCCAGAGTGCTTCTTCTGTTTCATGCTTATCCGTAAGCCCAGACAGATTCCCTGCAGAGTATAGGGAATGTAAACAAACTTGACCTTTATTATGCACAAAAAGGCCCTCTGCCATGTGGCATAATGGTGTGGTTAGCATTTGGTTTAGAATGGGAATTGATGTCAGTGTTTGCTTGTGTGATGTTTGAGGGAGAACAGGGGTTGTGAGAGGAGGGGCATGTGTGAGGTAAACAAAGACCTCCCATTTTATGAGGGGGTAATGAACCCAAACCTAATCAATCTAAATACTTTGGTTCTTAAAATTTAGCTTTCATGAACATCATCGGTGCATTGGAAATGTTAGCATGCTCTCATGTTCCAGACTCTCTTGACCTCTCTCTTAACCTATTTTACCACCGTGTCAACAAAATCAAACTACTGCCTCCCCACCACCATCTAAAATGCCCCAACATTTCTTAATACAGCATCACAGGTGGGCAGGAGGATGCTCTAGACATTATTATGTTATATTACATGGGGTTAAGAGCTTTATTGGAAGATAGAAAGCTGTTTCTCCATCATTGAAAGCAGCGGTAATGGAGGTGAAGTGGCCTGTTTGCTGCTGTTTGGTATTGGGAAAACTAATGGCTGGCTTTACATCACTGCTGTCCTGGAGTGCTGAAAGACAGGCTTAGGAACGTAATGCACTTACAACAGACAAGAGTGGAAGGGTGTGTGTGTGTGTGTGTGTGTGTCCGTGTGTGTGTCAGTGAGAGACACAGATCAATAGCTTCAGCCCCTAAAAAGTATTGAACGTCAGATGGCTTGACAGTCCGGAAATGAGGGGGTGGGGTGGTGGAGGGATGCCCCCCTTTCTCTGTGGGAGCAGGAACAGATTTGCCCTATCACTGGCAGCAAAGAGGCTTTGATTCAGGCTAACGGGATCAACTCTTGTACTGGAGGGGGCATTATAACCACACTGATCCCTTAGATCCTTATCTAAGAGAGAGGATTAATGCAACATACATACATACACTGATATAATGCAGAGAAACACACCCGCATAATTCTGTAATTCTGGTGTTGCATTGTTTGAAAACCGTATTGGGTGTCGATTTGTAAACAAAGGTTTGAGATTGACCTTTTTAAGGGATTTTTATCACAGAGGCTGTTTTTCCACTCTTTTTTTCTCTCGTTTTCATACACACACACACGATGATGAGCCTCTTGTCCCTGTGTGTATATAAAACATGGTGACGTATTTTTATTCCCCTTACCCGGTGACACCATTAATATTCTAAAAGCAAATTAGGTTGAGTGACATTCAACTTTCCTACTTTTAAAAATGAGAGCGCTTGCTTGGCTTTCCAAGAAATGATCGTAAAAAATGCACACTAGCACTTCTGTAAAGCTGATCACCCGAGGAGGTTGAGAAATGGAAAATATTACAGCAAATGGTATGCCGGCCCTCGTAAAGCACGCAGGCTTTGCAGCTCTCTTTGACTCCCTCCCCTCCATCACTCATTTAAAAAAAAAAAAACATGATGTTCTTTATTGCAGACGCCACAGTAAGGTTGAACTTTGACCTGTGACTATGGCCAGCACAATGGGGTGTGGTTGTAGTAATGGGCAATCCCTTTGTACCACCGCAGCCCAATAATGGGATCTTTCCCACTTGGCCATTGACACTGCTGTTTTTCTCATTAGATGGTAGGGTATGATCTCATTTCATTGTGGGGGTGGAAATACTCTGTCAAGTCAAATGCCCAGCGTTTTAATAGTGCAGCAATGCATGCATGAATCTATGCAGCATGCTGTACGTGACTGGATGCTCAGCTAACATGGGTAAATAGAGGAAAAAATAGCCGAGTGGGTTCATTCGTATGAGTTCAAATGTTCACTGCTGCTCATAGAAATTAGTTGTGGTGTGCACACATTACACTCCCCCTGGCGCTGACACCCATGCTCATCCATTGAACACTCTCCAAGTTAACCTCTCACTCTCCTGAAGAGGCCACCAATTGGCGTGTTTTTTTCAACAACACGTAAAATCTATCTGTTTTACATTCTGCTGCTGCACCAGGGAAGCCTTTCATTTTTCAAAATGCCAGGGGATTCATGACAACTTGCCGTGTCTCCCGCCCAAGTCAGATTTTGGGAAATGTTGAGAGGAGGGTTGTCGGCTTCAATTTCCATCCCGCGTGCTGAGTGCTCCATGTTTTGTTGTCACTGTGTGTGCGTAGGAACCGGGGCCCTCTCTAACCTAATAAGGTCTTGCCTGGGGTGACAGCGTTGAGGACAAATGACTTGACTAGGACATTAATGTAGGTGGATCACCCCTCTGTACTTTCATCTCAGCCCTGGCACTGAAATAGAATGAAAACGTCGGCAAGAAAAATGTACTCCTGCTGTGAGTTAAGAATATTTATTTAGTTTTTTGGGCCCCTGTTTCTCTTTGATGGATCGCCGGCAGTGGGTTGTTGACTGAATCATCAGCGAGTGAGAGAGAGAGAGAGAGAGGCTTGCTTGTTTCAGGGTTCTGCCAGAGGAGGGTTGCGTGCTGCAAATGTAGTTTGCCTTGCACATAATAAACCCTTGCAGTTATTATGTTAAGTCAGTTGTTACCCTCATTTCTGGCTTTGATGAGGACTGTGTATAGTATATTAGTGCTTAGGCTTAGGGCTACACAGTAATTCAATATTTTATTGTCTCTCAATAGAATCATATCCTGGCAAAATAATGAAATATTATATTATGAGACACAATTTTGTTCTTCCAAATTAATGATAAAAAGCAATACTAATTAAACTCAGATCTGAATATTATGTGAAAATATACTACACAATGCTATATCCTATACAGTAAATATAAATTTGCAGATTTCCCATGTGATGTCACACATTTGCTTGTGTGTGTATGTATATATATATATGTGTATATATATGTATGTATATGTGTGTGTGTGTGTGTATATGTATGTATATATATATATATATATATATATATATATACACACACACACACACACACATATGTGTGTGTGTGTGTGTATGTGCGTGTGTGTGTGTGTGTGTATATGATATTCGTAAGAAATTTTTATATATATATGTGTGTGTGTGTGTGTGTGTATATATATATATATACATTTTTTACGAATATCATACACATTTTGTCTTCATGATCAAGCTTTATTTGACTGTAGTAGTGTTGTTGCAGTCAGATATTGATAGCAACCCATGCAGGTGAACAACCCATGTAGGTAAACAGATAAAGTTATCTTGCTTGCTCTCTAGCAAGCTTCCAAAATCCACTTCTAGTTCACACAACAGGCCCTTGAAGAAGCGAGTGTAGGTTTACTGTGGAAAGTCAGAAGGATGTGAGGTGTATTGAGGGAAAATAAACTTCAGATCCTCTGCCTGGCTGGTTGGAGGCTTAGCACATAAGTGCTCTGTGGATGAAATGGATTCACATCCTCTTGTGTGTACGACGTGGCCTGCTTTGCAGTTTGCTAGGATGGCTTTCGCAGCAATGAAATGCAGTTTCTTGCCGACGATTCAAAAGAGCCGTACCAAGGCGTGATAGGAATAGACAGGAGAGTTGTGATGAAATTAAGCAAGGATTACGGAAATTTGGGAAGCACACAAACACGGACACCACCTGTTAATTTTGGAAGGCACTGGCAGAGGTCATGTATACAAGGGATTACCACAGTCCTGTGGAATGATACTGTGGAGGAGAAGCTTGAAGCATTTGAGGTAACCAGGCCTCCTCACAAGTTGATACAAAAACACACACTCATGCTGCACTTAACATCCCATGCTTCTCTTTGGAGGTTTTTATTCCACCTCCATCAAGCCCTCTCCTGCTTCCTACCCCCCTGAGCTCTTCCCTCCTCCCTCTCCTCCCCTCTTCGCCATCTGTTGACTTCAAGTCATTTTGTTACTTTCTCCTGATTGCTCACACTGTCTTCCCCTGCAGTTTGTTCTCTTCTTTTAGCCACCCCCTGCTCCCGCTCCCGCTCCCGTCCCCCCACCCCACCCCCACATGGAAATCGACTGTGCCCGATTCGTCACCAGCACAAAAAAAAAAAAAAAAAAAAGAATAGGCGAAAACGGCAGACCCAGGAGTAACCATCAGTGCACCGA
Source organism: Myripristis murdjan (assembly GCF_902150065.1). Classification (NCBI taxonomy): domain Eukaryota; kingdom Metazoa; phylum Chordata; class Actinopteri; order Holocentriformes; family Holocentridae; genus Myripristis; species Myripristis murdjan. Next base: position 16,457,588 of record NC_043980.1, read on the forward strand.
GCACAAAACCTCCTCGTATAATATTGGCAGTGTGACGCAAATCTGCTGACGGAGTGTAGAAGGCTTTAAACAGCCACAGATGCCGGGTGAAGTGAACCCCATTGAATGTTTATAACACAACTGTGGTGTGAGTGTGAGACTGAGTGGATACACACTCCTCTTGAATAGCCCCCCTCTCGCCCCTCCCTTTTCCCTTCTCCATCCAGCTCCTTAAGGAAATTAAGCGCATGACTCTTCTCATGTATGAGTCATTGTCTTTGCTCCCTCCATCTCTCTGCTGTTTTTTTTTTTTTTTTTTTGACCCTGTCCATTTCCTCTTACATTTGTCCAGCCCTGGCTCCTCCCTCGGTCTGTTGCTCATATTAATTCCAGATGTGTTTTTGTTTTACAGTGCCTCCCCTCCTCCTCCATCATTTTGTTACAGCGTTGGTGCTCGATAAAATTCAGTCTCCATTGTTTTTTTTTTTTAGGTTATTTTTTTTTTATCCTTCTCTCCACTGGATGTCTTCATGGATACAGCCTACATATGTTCGATGCATTGACTTGAGAGTTTGGGATTGCTGTAAAATAAGGTTTATACTTTATTCATGTTATTCAAGCCTCTAAAAGGTAATTCATTATTTAGTGCTCCAACCTCCCAGAGCCCGTGCACTAAGTACATTTTTGGCTCTCAGAGAGACTCAGAGCCATACACAAACTGCATTTTTCAGTCACAAAGACGCTCCTCTCTCCCTGAACAAGCCTCTCACATTTGGAACATTGCGCTTAGTTTTAGTGAAATGGTCCCGTGGGGTTCGGAGGGAGATGGCTACAGTATTAATCAGGAGACTTCAAGCTGTGATGCGCGCAGAGCAAAGTGTTCCCCCTGGGGACAGAGCAGACCAGGGACATTGGTTCCAGATGAAAGGGAGATAACAGGAGAGGGACGGAGGGGGGAGGGGGAGATGAGAGTTATTTTGTAATCTAGTGATATGAAGCCAGAGACAGGCAAATATGTTTTTTCCCCCCTCAAAGCGTGTAGTAATTGCTGTGAAAAGCTCACTTTTAATGGAACACATTAGCATAAATGTTGGAACACAGTGTTATGAGACTGAAGAAAGAGAGTTTCAAACTATATTAGGGTGTAGGGACTTCCACGTAATATTTGGCTCCAAACGGAGAGAGCAAGAGTGAGAGAGAGGTGTTTTTCTTCCCTTGTTTTACTGCACTTGCTCACCAAATGTTTGAACCATCTGAGTGTTGCAATCCTCTGCTTTACACAGCCGGCCAACGTTGAGAAGAAAGTGTTGGTGATTGCATCAGGGCTCATGATGCCATATCACGCCAATGGGCGGCATGCACACTGACACTCCTGACCTATTTATGATTTAAAAGCCATTGTGGTGCTTGTTCTTTCTCTCTGTCTTCTCTTTTCTTCTCGTACTCTCTCTCCCTCTCTCTCTCTTTCTCTTTCTTCCCGTTCGCTCCATCACTCTTGCCCTTGTTATCCTCGTCTTTGACAGCAGACAATGGATCCGTTGGGGTGAAAACTCGGTAGGAGATTGACTGGGGAGATAGCAGGAGTGTGTCACTGGCAGAATTAATTTGATTAGCAGCCACTAATGCAACAATTAACTAGAACATCAAATATAGAGACACCACAGCAAAGAGAAGAGGGATGAATTGGAAGGAACGGAATGAGATAGAACAAGTGTGTGTGTGTGTGTGTGTGTGTGTGTTGTCGTGCGTGTGTGTGATGCAGTTTGAAACGTAGCTGGCTTGCGACGGCTATGAGAGGAGCTGATATTAAGCAGCTTGCAGGTTACCTGAGTTATTGCTTTACAACTTGATATTACTGTATACGCACCCAAACATCTGCTCTCCTCTCTTTCAGAACAATGACCCCCTCACCCTTGGTTACCATGGCTACCCGACTCATAGTCAGGTAAGACGACGGTTTCTTTTCAAACACGGACAAAACTCTGTCATGTATTTTATCCATCAAATGCTGATCTTTATGCTCCAGTGCTTCATTTCTACTTTTTTATGCATCATAAATTAAGAGTTTATAGGGCTTAGTCCAGCTCTTTAAACCACAAGGTGGGGGTATAGATTATAATTTCTCAAGTTTGTAGATGGAGAAATGCCACCACACCCATCACTCTTCTGTCCTTCCCTCCATCTAGTTTTCTTCTTATTCTGTTTATTGGCAACTTGGACGTTTAAACCTAAAATTTTGGACACAGTGTTTTCACTAAATTCTCAAAGATGAAATTAAAATGCCTACTGTATTGTAAAATGTGTGTGTATGTGTGTGTTTGCATGTGCTGGGCTACAATCTGTTTGCTTGACTTTATATTAGCCTGCTGATTGTGTTATTAGACAGTTCAGTTTATGTGGTTAATCCTTAGATCATCCCCTATTCATCCACTCATCCTCTCATGCTCTGCCCATAATCCCCTCATCCCTCGCTCTCCGCGGCGCCTGGTGACCGCTCTGCCTCCTTCTCCACGCTCGCACTCTTTTATCAGCACTTTATCTGTCTGAAGCCTCGACTTGCCTCGGTATATGATATTTAAAGCAGTTAGATCCTATCAGCTCACCATTTCAGTGTTTAGTGGATGATGTATCGAATAAGCCCCGAAGCCAATTAGAGAGTCATTTCGCTGCTGAGTCCGAAGATGATGCAGATTTGAGGCGCCGTGTTTCTAAAGAGCAAGATTCACAATAGACTAAGGCTCAAGTGCCACCTTTACACGGATTATTTTCTGTCAGGGCAGAATGATGTGTTAAAGAAAATCATATCACAATTATTTCAAGAGATATAGTAATTGCTGCATGATTCATGATTTTAATTGGAATGATAGTTTTGCATCGTAATGGTCGTTTGCTCTGCCAAAAACCAGTGAGATGATGGAGTCTGCACCAATCAAACATGCATTATTTTGTTTGGATTTGGTGGATTTGGTGGCCAGGGCATCTCTGTGGCACCTCAGTACTTTATTTATAATGATATTTTGTCACATATTTCACCCGCATCAAAATAAAACTGTAGCTCCGGTGATTTGAATATTGTTGTGGATAATATTTTGATTAGTTGTTGAGCTCTACTTTGTGTGAACATATACAGAGGGACCTCAGAGACCTCTGGAGGGACTTAGAAGTGTGAACTTGCCTCTGACTGGGGGCAAAAGCAAAGAGCAGGAAACAAAATGACAGGCAACGAAGGCTCCCACAGCATTGAGGTGCTAAACTGTCAACAGCAGTGTGAGAATGATGTGATCAAAGGGTCCTGAAGGGAAGAGCCCAGAGCGCAGCAGAAGCCCAAGTGTGAGGAAAGAGAGAGAGAGAGAGAGAGAAAAGGAAAATATTCACTTCCTATCCCAGTGGTGCCAGCAGCCCCAGTTAACTCACCTACATGGAGAAAGAGAACAGAAGAGCAGGGCGGGCGAACGAGAGAGACACAGAGAGAGAGAGAGAGAGAGAGAGGAGGGAGGGACTGCGACATGAGAGGGAGGCAGGGGAGGGGAAAGTTTGCAGGTGTGACAGAGGCAGAAAAGTGGGAGGGGGGAGCGTCAGGCTATCTGGGTGAGAAAGGGGTGGTGGAAGAGGAGGAGAAGAGGACTCGAGAAGAGACACAAGCAGAGAGAGCGAGAGAGAGAGAGAGATGAGCAGGCAAGGGCACAGCAGCAAAACAGAAGGCTGGGGGTAGAGGGAAAGACAGGAGCGAGAGAGAGAGAGAGAGAGAGAGAAAGAGAGAGAGAGAGAAGGCTTTAGCTTGAGAGAGGGGGGTGAAAAGCGAGCAAGGCAGAGTGACGGGGACAGAGGCCAGCGGAGGAGGTGGGGAGGGGGGACTGGCAGGGCAGACAGAGCGAGCAGGGGAAGAGAGAGGGAGATTTTGAATCTTGGAGACGGACACAGATAGGAGAGAGTGAGCTGGAGAGGTGACACAGGCTCGGAGAGAGAGAGAGAGAGAGAGAGAGTGAAAGGGAGAGAGAGAGAGCGTGAAAAGAGGAGAGAGAGGAGAGACGACAATTTGAGTTGTTGCACAGAATACGATGATGGGACTGTACTATCCTTCCGTGTTGTCGGTGAGTGTTTATCTCCGTATCTTTTCATATCCTCCGCTGTATGTGCTTCCGTGGTATCTCTTTGCCAAGGCTCGGGCTTCACTGTACATTAAATGGCATCAAAGCAGACAGGACTGTCATTGAGCATGAAATGTTAATTAAGCACTAACAGATGAGGACTCTACTTGACCCCTTTACTAGAGTGGTCCAGCCAGGACATTTCAGACGCTCGTTAGGACTCGGTGGCCAATTGCTACGAGTGCCGGGGATATAAACATTGAAAGTGGTGTAGTGAGACTCTGTTGTTTGTGTGCGTGTGTATAGATCCCAGAGCGAGATACAGGCTTGAGATTGTATCGCTACAATTATAATTCGCCATGGTGAAATGCACGAGCAGCGCTGTATTGTACGCCATTGTCATGGCATCTGTTCTCCTGCCCAGGGCTAGTAGCGCACGCAATCTGAACATTAGTGCTGCCACTGCCAGAAACTGTATTCTGTCATGTATTATGTATGCTGTGTGGAATCTATTTGAATATACAGTATGTTAGTCCGTAAAGCTAGACTTGGTATTTGCCGGGGATGACCAAGTATGGGCCTGCGCTCCCCCGTCTGCGTCCAAAATATCTGCGAAACTCTTTAGACGTTACGAGAGTGAAAGAATGGGAATAGTGGAGGAATAGGGGGAGGAGAGGTAAGTAAAAAAAAAATCTTTGTCTTTATTGCCCCTGCAGCTGTCTCTGTACATCCCTCCAGCCTGTGAGCGAAAGGGACAGGTGTCCACAGAACAGTTCTCCTTTCTCTCTCCTTCTTTCTCTCTTTTCTGCCTTTCTTTGTCTTTTCCTCTTTCTTTCCCTCTCTTCCCCTTCCCTCCTTCCTTTCTCTCTCTCTCTTTCAGTTTCTCCCTCTCTCTGTCTCTTCTGTTCAGCTAACACCTCACTGTAATTTCTATGTGTCACACTTTCACAAACACACAGAAGCTCAAGCGAACAGTGGGCAGCAAAGTTGGTGCGTGAAGTGTCACGTTCATATCATTACATTTCAGCTGGTGTGAGTCACTCTGTGTGTGTTTGTGTGTGTGTGTGTGTGTGTGTGTCTTCCTGTCTTTGCTTGCATGTGTACTTCTCTTTCAGCTGTACCTTTTGGATTCCTGCTCTCTTTACTGTTTGACCTCTTTTCTCCCTCCTCCCTCTCTTTCTCCCTGGGGCCCTGGCAGCTGTTATCTCAATGTTTTCCTTTAAGAGCCCCTGGAAGAGGGGGATGGGTTGAAAAAGAGCATAAGAGAATGGGAGCAAGAGAATGGAAATTGATTTTAAAGGTGACAGGCCACCCTCATTTACCAGGAAAAGCCCATAGATTTGGTGAAAGGCTCAGGTTACGCAGAGATGGACGGACAGCCAGATATGAGTTGAAGGAGATGGATAGCTGGAGATACTCCGTGATGAGATAATATAGTAGGTCAACTGGAGAGAGCTAGTTTGCCCGGTGATGCAATTTCAGACTGTAGAGCTGACTTTGCAGTTGTGTTTGTGTCTGTGTAAGTGTTCAAGCTTGGTTTATGACTGGAGGAGGAGAAGGAGGAGGGGAGGGGGTTCGTTAGGCTGGTGCAGCTCTGAGTAAGTTATAGCTTGTGATTTATGCATGCTTTTATAGCGTATGTTATGCTAATAATTTTGGCGAGAGAGTTAGAGAAGGAGAGACATGGTGTGCAAAAGACTGAAATATTTTCTCAAGCCCCACCTAAGCATGTGCCCCAAGGCGAGGGAGAGACACCTACCTGGTGCACATTCACACACACACTGCCATGCTTGTATAAACTGTAAGTGGGGGCGTGAAGATGTTCACCTGTCAAGCTCAGTCTTATTTATTTGTTTTTAGCCTGCCCTGGTTCATTATTGATCTCTGAACGGTTGACACTCATGGTCGCTGAATGATCCCCAGCAAGCCTTGTAGCCATGGCGACTTGCATGAGTCATTCATTGATGAAAGGTCCGTGGCCAGTTCAAGGGGTGAGGAGGCATCGGGGGCAAGAGCCCTGTGAGGTGAATACCTTTGCATTGTCCTTCTAAAAATAATGCAGTGGCTCTACACGCAGTGCGAAAGCTCTCACAAAATTGCTTAAAGTAGTGTAACTGCTCGTGGATTCATTCATAGTAATCATTATAACAATAATAAACTTTATTTGTATAGTATAAATATTATTTGTATATGCTTTGTATATGCTTCACATGTAACTAGACATAGAATGAACATAAAAACAGGGATAGAATAGAAAGTAATGTAACATAAGACGGAAAAAATCAGCGTGCTTTTCTTCAATTCTGTATCTTCATTCAACAGCAATGAGGACTGAGAGGAAAATCTCTGTGTTGTCCCACTTCAAAAATAAAGTCAAAAGATGGAACACATGGACTGCATAAAATCCAAACATTAAAAAACATGCACAGTCAGCAAAAGCTACAGCAGCATCACAAGTCTCCACACTTGTAAGTGCAATCCATGAATCAATACATTGATTGTAAATTCTGCTGAGTCAGCTGCATCAATCTGCTAAAAGAAACAGGGTGAATCTCTTTGACGTTGGTGTGCATTGACAAGCACGACTGATTGATATGCAGTTGAAATGCTCTGAATCCAATCATCCATGACTCTTCAAAATCTGACTTGACATTGCGGTGACCTAACAGGATGCTATGGATTGCAACTTTTTTTTTTTTTTTTTTTTTTTTTTGGTCAATAACATCTGTAATTCTGTTATGTTTTTTTTTCCCATGTCAGAAGAAAAAGGACAGGTAGAGCAGAATAGATATTATCGAGTGTGTTTTTCAGTATATTAAAAATTTTGGCTAGAAATCACAAACTAGAATCAATTCAAAAAGAAGGAAAATCTCCAACTTTTTGAAGAAAAAGAATCATGAATCAAATTGAATCTCTGTTCAGCCAAAAAATCACTTTTTGTGAATACCTGTGTTTGAAAGAGATAGGGATTGCCCTCGCCGAGTCTTTGGACCGTGCTGTTTGTGACAACGCTGTCACACAGGCGTTTTTGTGTACATTCATCAGCCCTATGGGACAACCACCTGAGTGTCATATTGGTAGAGAAGCCTCCGCCGGCCCCAAACAAGACCGACTCGTTTCATGGTCATACCTGACGTATTGTTAGGGGAGTGCTCTTGTTGGGTAAACACACGCCTGTCTATGAGCCTGTGTGCTCACCTGCGCGCATGTTTGTATGTGCTTTTGTGTGGGTTTAATGAGAGATATATGCGGACAAATAGTGTCAGTCATCTTTGTCGGGGGTGTTTACCTTTCATAAGCTGCTGCACTGGAGCCGAGTGGACCATTGATGCTGCTGGTGGGGAGATGACAGGGAAAGTCATTGGTTGAGGGGCTGTTTGCAGTTGTTGTGGGTGTTTATGCATGTGCGTGAATTAAGTGCATTCGTGTGCATGTGCATGTGGAATCGAAATTGCCTGGAGTGGCATTTGTGCGCGCGTGTGTGTGTGTGTGTGTGAGGGGAAGAGGAATCATAAGACCCTACAAGGAGAAGGATGGGGTGGAGTGGGAGGGAATTGTTGACGAGCAGACATATTACCCTATAAGGAGATGGAAAAGAGAGTGGGAGGAGGAGCTTAGCCACAACTGATATCCTGTTGCTATGAGGCAGAGGGTTTGACTGACATGCGTGGGGGCGGGACGGATGCGAGGGTCCCGTCTGGATTTTATGAAGCGTAAAAAGCAAAAGCGCAGAGCAGAGAGTGGGAGGAAAGGGAGAACAGCAGCAATAGGAGCAGTGAAGAGAAGAGGGGGGGTGGGTGGGAGGGAGATGATGGTGGAGAGGAATGGAGGAGGGGTTGACTTGGGATGGAATAATTTAACAAGAGGGGGTCTCCTGGCTCATCGGTATGCCACAGACACATCGTAAATGTTTCTCCAGCTGTTTGCAGCTCGGGTAACAAACCAACAACGCGGTGTCAAAAGCCAGCGTCTGAATCGAACACAAACTCGCCAAGTTCACATGCCAAAATATGAGCTGCTGCTAACAACATGAATCACATTTTCCATCGTCAAGTTTGTTGAATTAGGCTATAGACTAATGGCTCCAGGCCCGGGAAAGTAAGATCCTGAAATGTCATTATTCATGTGAAATGACCCAGTGCTGCCCTAGTTAGTGCTCGTAGCCATGCTTCTCCTCTCTTTTCCTCCTCTCCTCTCCTCTCCTCTCTCCTCTCCTCTGCTCTCCTCTCTCCTCTCCAGGCGTCTCCTCTGTAGCGTAGTGACACTGCTGCAGACGAGAGCATTTTATAACATGCCTCCTCAGACACACTTGCTGCTGCTAACTGACCCGAAAGTAAGCCAGCTACAGCTACCGCTCTGACTCACTGGCTCTGCCTGGCCAGCACACACACTTACACAACCCTTAACGCTTACACTTGGGAATGCACAAACACACACAGACACACACACACACACGCACACACACACAAGCATGTGCACTTCCACAAACAAAACATACACAAATGTGAATGCTGGCACAAAATGTCCAACATACAGTTAATATGTCTACAGGGCAATATTTCTTCCCCCCTGCCATTTCTCTGTCTCTCCGTTTTTATTCAGCTATCTATATGTATTTATTCAGTAGAAGCTTTTATTCTGAGTGAATCACGCTGGCCACTTACAGTCAACAAAAAGCACATAACAGGACAGTTTGAGGAAAGGGGCGGAGGGGGGGGGTCTACACACAGGCGCACAGTATTTTCATAGATTTCGGGCTGTTGACCCTGTGTATCAGACAGAGAGGAGGCTGTTGAGGTGTGGTTTAAATGGATCTACTCTGAAAAGGCCAGAAGTTGAAGGCTGTTTTTGGCTTGTTTTCCCGTTTCTATTTTGGTCCAACACAAGCAACGGTAACAGCCGGGGTTGTCCATTCTCCTGCTTGTGCGTTGTCTGTTGCTGTGTTTGAGTGACTGCCATTGTAAGTCGATTATTGTTTGGTCTGACTGATGGAGATATGAAGCCCAGTATGCTCTGTGCAGCTGCATATACTGCCGAATTGATCTGTCCGCCAGAATCGATCTAATCCGGGTTAGCCCGTGCCCGTCTCTGTGTGTCACAGCCATGATAAACAGGTTATCTTTTTTAGACAGTGCAAACAATAATTTTAGCCCCTCCAGTTTTGATAAACAACATGATTTCATTGCACATCTTGTCCATTTGGTCAACTAAGGGCCCTTTTCCACTGCACAGCAACAAACAAGAACCATCCCAACGGGAGCAGGAACTTGCTCTAGATTCGGCTCTAGTTATTGTTTGTGTTTCGGCCGGCTTCAGGACACACAGTAATGTTTGTTGTGATGACAGCAAAAGGTGACTGACCCATTTACATCATCGCAGCGAGTGTCAACATGGTTTTGTAAACATGATGGAAAGCGAGGTTGTTGTGCTGCAACTTTTTTGGTGTTCCTAAATGACGACGAGAGCCTGGACCTCGTCGTTGCTCCATGGGGCCGTGATCCTCTCCATTTGGCTTTTTCAAATGCTCACCAGCTATCAGCAACATGCTTCTATTTCAACCTGAATTTGTGTGTAACTAATCCATGAAAAACAGTACAGTAGTCTGGTTCACAAGATCCTGTTGATTTTTTCAAATTCCTGTTATTCCCACATGTTGAACATGGACCAAAAAACTGGGACTGGACCTTTGACGAATGGCAAATCCCTTCTTTTAGAGGTTAAAAAAAGTGCCTAAAGGTTTGGTTCTGTTGCAGTGGAACAGGGCTCTTAATTATCCACAGTGAGTGTCCATGTAGGGGAATCCCCCTCTGAGTAACCCTTCTCAAGGTTTCTTCCATTTCTTTTCCTAATGTGGTTACATGGGAGTTTTTCCTTGTCCTCTGTAATGGGGAAAGGTTGGGTGGTGTTGTTTTCATTACTGTTCTCATAATCTGAAGTCCTCTCAAACTGTAATGGTGACTAAAGGCTAGACAGATAGAACCGACTTGACTGACATTGATTATATTCAATTTGTCAGTGCCTGTCCCTGTTGAAGGCAATATTGTCACTCCACATTTCCTCAAAATGTTGGCCATGCATCACCCCATTTTAATCCATCTACTTTTTCCCATTTCTTTACTTGACCCAAGCCGGGCGATCAGCTTTCCCTTTCTAGCCAGACACAGAAGCGTGTCTAGTTTCTCTATTTCTGCTTCTAATCCAGGCTAGCTCTTACCTGGTGACCCAGAATGACTCTCCACCCACTATCATTTTCACCTCCACATTGAGAACAAATACAGTGAATTCAGGATATGTGGCTGCAAGGCACAGTTATCCCATGTATCATTTATCATCATTTTGTCATAGAGCCCTATCGCACTAGTCTAGTTTCCTAGTTTCTATTTTCTCTCTCTGTCTCTGCATGTTGAGGAAATATAATAAATACAGGATGCCTTGTTAGAGGATGGTAGCACATGCGTTCTCATTGTTACTTACCATCAAAGACGTAGCCGTGTGAATTTTATCCCCCCCCAGCAATAAAGGTCCAAAGAGAAAAGGGAAAAACATGCACGGATCCACACAGTGTTTATATCTATTGTTGAGCTCTTTGTTTATCATGTTTACAGCATTCATCAGAACATACAAAGAAGAGAATGGATTGGGATTTGCGTAGCAAGAGTCACTATCTATAGGGAATTTTGCTTTGTTTTTGTCACAGTTTCTAAACAGTAAAAACAAAGCAGTGTGGATCAGTACATGGAAAGACAAACTGTGCCATCTACAAGCACCTTATAATAGATTGCTTATAATTTCTAGTCTCTACAGTTTGTAGTCAGATAAAAACCATTTAGTCAGCAGTAGAAATGCAAATTGAGAGTGAGAAATGCGAGTATACAGAAATGTTGTTTTTTGTCTTTAGTCTTGTTATAATTCGAGCATGTTGGACAGGCTACAAGACTGAGGCTGAGTATCGAGAACCGGTCCCAATTTAGTCCCACCGCCAAATTGCTTGTTTCACCAGAATCAATAAGCCAGTACACTGACAATACCGCTTACTGATCATGGAGAATGGCGAACAGCTGGATGCTTCTGGAGTAGCTGCAACCTTTTTCACCCTTCTGGTGAGCTATCAATCACAAATAATGCAAACAATGCTGCCTCACATGCAGGCTCTCATGTCAGAGGAATAACCGGTGAAGTCTGTGTGCCCGCGTAACACAACTGTGACTTTGCCTGCACAGCTTGACGGCAGCCTTTTACAAAACAACAGGAGTTTGCTGGGGACCTACAGAAATGGCAAATGAGCATATAATTACTCCAAACAGCTCCTGCTGCATAATCCAGGTGTTCTGAAACCAAACGATTGCACCGTGGCTCTAAAAGTCCAATATTGACCCCATTACCTCCAGGATTTTTCACACTCATTCTGCATCATGACAACTGTTGCAGCAGTTGCAAGCAGATGCCGGCCTCAAATAGCTGTCAGAAATATTGTAATTACAGTTAGAACGTGCTCGAATGAGCCAATGAAGCACTAAATGCAAATCGGAATCCAATTACATGACATTTATTCACTTGTATTGTGTTTCCTCCAGTAAGACATTACACCAAATGTGCCTCAGCTGTTTTGACAAGTAACTCCAAGGCAAAAGTAACTGGAGTCATGCTTGTGTATTCTACAGAGCAGTGTCCTTTTTGAGTATTAAAACACAATTAACTTCATGGAAAATGGCAACTGGAATCTGTAAAATCCTAATGAGGTCAGACTTAACGCTTGTCACCTGTTCAGGGAGGTCATCCAGACTGTGCGGCAGGTTTTTACTGGGTCGTCACAACAATAAATGTAACATTGATAGATTTTGCAGTAACAGTGTGGGTCCACCATCACAGTATTGCGCTACCACTTTAATTGTTGTGCACCTATTTCCTTATATATTTCCTTCACATGTTCTACATACACATATACCACACATATTCTAGGTCATATAAAGTCTTCTTATATGATTCCAGTTTCTCTGCCTGAGCCGGAAACAGAAGAGAAAAAAAAACAAAACAAAAAACAAAAACAACAACAACACTTCAACAGTATTGTCAGTGCTGATCCTCCTGAGTCATCTTAGCAATGTGTTGCCAGTTGACTTGGACACTGATGGAATTGTTTTCATAGCAGTACTTGTTCTGAATCTCATTTTCACAAAAAAAAAAACAAACAAAACAAACATAAAAAAAAAAACAATTCTAAAATGGTATTTCTCCAGTGCCTCTTGATACCTGTATCCATTTTAAATAACAAATGAAAACCAACCTGACAGGTGATTTCCAGATAAGAGCTTCTTGGCAAAGGCAAAAAGAACAATGAAAAATAAATTCAAGTCACCCAGAATAGCTCACTGCTACATCTGAACAACTAGGTTACTGCTCACGGTAATAGTACAGTAATACAGAAGAAATCCAACATGCAATATACAAAACCTATTAAAAAAAGACATGATACTAGGCCTTCAAAGTCAGAATTTGAAATTCATCAACATTTCTAATGTTATGTAACCCCTAGCCTGCTGCTGAACTTGATATTGCCTTTACCTGGAAAATGACTAACTTTATACCCACTGCACCTGTCATGCTTACCTGTAGAGAGAAGACCTTGTACTTACTTGTCCCAAATTCTGTGGAAAAATGTCTTGGTTAGATTTTTCACAGCACTAATTTGCTAGGCAAACTTAAAGGAAACTGTTATAGCAACAGTTCATAATGTCATGTAGTCAATAACCCACTATATTCCTACCAAATGTTTAATATTTACCTCTGCAGTGCTTATTTGAATAAGGAAAAAGTTTATTTGCCCCAAAATCAATCTTAATTTTTGTAAAATAAATAAATAAATGAATAAATAAATAAATAAATAAAAAATTGACACCTCTGTTTATTAATATAATAGAAAAAAATTATCGTCTGAATGCTGAGTCGCTGAGGCAGAGTCGGTTCACTTTGTTGGTATTTATTAGTAAGACTGTTATTGTACAATCACTGTATCATCAGTCATTGTTTTGTAATCACTTTATCAATCAACACAGAGTGCTTCACAAATTGGAAAAACAAATAAAACACACAACTGAAAGTACATAAATCAAAAAACAAGAATAAATAGATGAGTAAGTGAAAATAAAGTGTTGTATGTGAATAATAGAAAAAAAGAAGAAAGTTGCATAAAAGGCAGACGAGAAAAAAAAACGGCAAAAAGATTTGTTTTGAGCTTCTGTTTTGAAAAGAACCAGAATCTGTTGCCTGCATGCTGTGAAATAATGACAATAATAACAGTGATCGTTTTTCGAGTTTTGTCCATAAACATGTGAGAGGAGTTCTCCGTGTGAGGATCCATCATCCCAGAGTTTTGAGTCTTGGTGATACTTTTCAGTTCGGTAAAATTTTTTACTGATAAAGGTAAAGTGCAGTGGTATTTACTTTGACGCCGCCCGTGTTAATTAGAAGACAAAGTTTTCGGCTAAATATTTGCCCCGTGAGGCGCTCGTTGGCCCCATGTCTCATACGGAGGTGATCCCTGTCGCCCCGTGTGGTGCGTCCCCTAGTTTATCACACTGAGTTGAGGGATCGGGCTACCGTGTCACAGGTGTGGTGCTGAGAAAGGTCAAAAACTGGGAGACAGATGGCGTTTACACACACACACACGCGCACACACACAGACACAGACACAGGCGCGCACGCACACACACTCACACCTTCCCACACACTTTTAACACTCCCAGAGGGACAGAGATCTATTGTGCGACACAGCGGGACATTGCTTCAGCCCATCACTCACTCACTCACTCACCTCTATTACACACACACACACACACACACACATACGCTATGCAGATGCGTGCTGTGCTTGCAGTCTTTTCTACAGGGTATTTATTTTGTAATGCCCAGAATTCAGTGATCCAATGCATCCTCACAATTTGGCAGCACAAAAATAGAAATGTAATACTACCAATATTATTCCTGTGTCTATTAATGTTGCTGTTGCCACCGCTACCGCTGCTGCTGTGATTGTTTTAGCGATAATAACAATAACAGCAATTGGTATTTGATTTGATTTGTTCATCGCCATGTGATTTTGTGTTCAGACCACCTATCAGAGAGTTAAAAAAAAAAAAAAGAGTGACAGTGACGGTATGTTCATCTTTTATCCGTCAGATGCCATGCCTTTTCTATCAGTCATCACCTTTTCCCCCACTTTTCTCTCCCTTCCCTGCCTGTCTCCCTCCTCTCCAGCTCTCCCAACCATTACCATTTAGGGTAGCGATGCCCCACTGCCAACAGTCAAGGAATGTGCCGCGTGTGTGTGTGTGTGTGTGTGTTGTATTATGTGTGTGTGTGTGTTGTATTTGTGTGCGTCCCCCTGTCGTACCATGTGTTTGTGGGAGCCTGTATTGTTCTCCTACGTTCTCGAATGTCCTTACTTACACAAGTATTTCTGGGGTGGTGTGTGTGTGTGTGTGTGTGTGTGAGCGCAAAATACTTGGGCAGGCTTCCTTGCTAACAGTTGGTCTTTGTGAGCATTAAGGTGTGTGGGTGTTAGCGTGTCAGAGGTGGTTTATGTGGAGAGGCGTTTGTGAGTGTGTGTGTGCAGGCGTTAGACACTCACCATTGTGCAACACTCTAAGCACGGAGGCATCTGACCCTCAATAATAGATGTGGCTGCAGTGAATATTTAATGGGGGGCTGTCGATGCACACAGACACACGCACACACACACACACACATACCCACACACGCCCACAAAGGATTGGAAATATAATATCCCAATGCCTGTGCAACTTTTCAACCGGAGTTCTTGGGAAAGTGGTCTTTGTGTGGTTTGGTGATGTTCTCAGTAAAAGATACTGTGGAGTTTCGCCAGGCACTTACTTACCTTCAACTCCCTTCTTTCTCTCTCCCTCTCCTTTCTCTTCCAGGGCTCTCAGGATAGTGCTGGTGGCCAGGAGGGTCTTGTGCCCCCGCCCTTCTCTGCGTTCCCACCACCTCCACCGCCACCCCCCCAGAACGGCCTGGCCTTGGACTATGGGGGCAGCCTGTATGCAGCAGGGGCTGTGCAGGGGCCCGTGGAGGCCGCAGGAGCAGCGAACACCTCCGCCAACGCCCCCAACAGCCTCAGTGCCCAAGTGAGTGCCAGCCTCGCTCGCTCTCTCTCTCTCTTGCGTTCTCTCTCTCTCTCTCGTTCTCTCGCTCTCTCCGTGTGCAGCCCACATCGGGTCTTTTATATTTGCTTAGAGAGGACACCGAGAGCAATTGCGGAGGCGAGAATGTGGAGGAATATGTGTCACGGATGAGAAATAAGACATCGCTTTTCACTTCCCTCTTTCTTCTTCCTTCTCTCACAATCCCTTTTTTTTCCCACCTTCTGTATCTCCTCTGCCTTCTCTTTCTCTGTCTTCTGCCTACTTACCCTCTCATCCCTCTGTCCCAGCAGTCAGATGGGTCCGCCCAGATTGACGGCCAGTCAGGGGTTGGTTCAGGAGGAGGCGGTGGTGGAGGGAGTGTCGGGGATGACTCAGATGCCAAAGGGACCCCCAAACGCCTTCACGTGTCCAACATTCCCTTCCGCTTCCGAGACCCTGATCTACGACAGATGTTTGGGGTATGTAAACAGGCCGGATCCTCCCATTTTCTCTAGGCATCCTCAGGAATGCAGAGAAATAGCAGTAGATCAGATTAAAAATAGGCAGTATGTTTAAAATAAAAGATGCAAAGGACCCATTCAGTGAACCGAGCAGCCTGACCATGGATTTTCTTTTACAGTTATGTATAATTTACCTTAGTTAACCTTCAGTCACAGTTTAAATGAAAACAAGATTCAGCTGTGCATCTTTCAGTTGAAAGACATCGGCTGTTAGTCCTGTTTTGACTGGAAAACCCAAAGCAATAACTCCTGTGATTTATTTGTAAAATTTCAGCTTGTGGATGAAGTTACTGGAAGTCAGTGCATAAATCTCCGCTTGTACACAATCGTATTTTAAGAGGAATATGCCTTTAATGTGGTGCAGAGGAAAGGAAGATATGGTGGAGGAAAAGACCGACAGAGCTGGACCAGTGCCAGCTTTTCTGGGTTGAACAATACTGACACCCCGTGGCAAAAAGCAGCCCATCACTTGCCTCCTCGCTCAATCCACTCTTATTTTCTTAATTTTTTTCCCCCCCAGCAATTTGGGAAAATCCTCGACGTTGAGATCATTTTCAACGAGAGGGGATCCAAGGTAGGACATGGAACAACATGTGCAAATTCCACATTTGTAAAGATGACTGAGCTCAGCGAAAACTTTGTGTTGCTATTTTAAACCCTAGTTCACCCCCACCCTCCTGTTCTTTTTCCATTTTTTCCCTCTCTCCTCTGCTCCGCTTGCAGGGCTTTGGCTTTGTAACATTCGAAACGAGCGCCGATGCAGAGCGGGCCAGAGAGAAGCTGCACGGCACCCTGGTGGAGGGACGTAAGATCGAGGTAATTCACCACCCTCCCCTTTTTAAAACAGTGGCCATTTTTCCTCTGTTTCCCTCCATGTCCTGACAGTGAGAATGAGTTTGTTCCGGTTGTTTCTGCCCCAGAGAAGGTTTTCGGGATGGCTGTATGTGTTCAACTCTAACCCCTCTGGCTTCACTATAGCATGGTGCAGTGGTGCCGCACACAGAGATGTCTATTTTTGACAGCACCTCCTGTCGATGTTTATGCTGTTGTTGTTGTCGTGGGCTGTCCATTGCACCTTGATCTTAAGCTTTGTGGGTCTGGTTTGCAAAGCATGCTGGGTGGCGTGGCTATACACAACAGGCATGGCCAGTCAGAAGTCACTTTGACACGGTTGCCAACGATCTCTGCTTATATCACAGCATGTAGGATCTTTTATTTTTGTTTTCCTGCACTCTTTCCATCACCATCATTACTTCTTCCATGATCATGACGAGTGGCCATTTTGGTTCATGGTTGTGTTCACGACTGGAAGGGCAGTTTTAGCCTCTTTATTTATTTTCCTCTGAAAAACCGTGCTTGCTGGTGTGTGTAAGAGGGTATGTTGCATGGATAGATCATAAGCTGTAGGTCAGATGTTGTCTTGGAGTTCACTCTTTCACTCTTAATATTACGGGGGTTGCCTTTGGGCAGAAGTTTTATGTTTGATGTGTTAAGAGACTGATGCATGATTGGGTATTTTCAGGGGGTGGTTTCGGGAATGAGATTGCCATGAGAAGTGTGGTGTCACTTTTGATGCTTCATAAACCTCGATTGTTTAATTTCAGACGTGCGACATGGATGATAAAGTTTATCGTTTATACACACACACTTTGCATCCACCACTCTCGAGAAAAAAAAAAAAAGAAAAAAAAAAAAGAAACACCAGATATCATGGAAGTGCATTTTGTTGTGATGTTTTTCTTTGTCAGCATGACCTCAGATTTCAGTTCCAAATGGCCTTGAGGATCAAACACACCATGCTTTTTGCCATTTGCTTTGGCTCCTGATTTCAAATTCATGCCTTTTTAATTGCTACTAAGCTCCTCTGCATGGTCTCGAACGTTCTGCACTCTTCTCTGTTTGTGTGTGGGTGTCTACACATGTGGGTGTGCAGAAGAATTAATGGAGGGCGGAGAGAGAATGAACAAGTGAAGAGAATGCAATAGATAGCTGTTGTCTCCCTCTCCTTTTCCTTTCTTTTTTTGGTTCTCTTCCATCTCTCTCCACTCTTTCTCTCCATGCCAGTCTGTCTGTCTCTCCCTGTTTGTGTGTCCCCCCCCCCCCCCCCCTCATATGCACCCACATTTGTGACCTCCTCAAGCTGTCCACCCCCCATGCCACAACCCCCCGACCTCCTGTACATTTCCCCCTGTCCTGTGATTTCCACAGGTAGCAAAATGATCGGATAAAAGGATAAAGTTTGATACTGACTCATTATCTAGTAAAGTATGTCAATATAATCTAGTTAATGTTAGGTAGTATCCTTTCTAAGTTAGTTTTTGATTTCTGACATTTTCTGTTTCCTTTGTTTGCTCCTTTGCCATCTCTCCCCTTTTAATCTGTGTTTGTAGTGGGTTTAAAATCAATAGCGGCTAGGTTGTTGTTAAATGGCTGATACTTGTAGGTGACTGTTGACACGTGACCTTTCACATCACTTCCTCTCTACCACAGGGTGGGGGTTGCTTTTCATTACCTCGTTGGTTTGTTTTTTGTTTTTCTGTTGTTTTTTGATTTTTTTTTCTTCTTTTTGGTTCATCATTTTCTTTCTTACATATATTTTCTCTATTTCCCTGATGATTTTTGTATGTTGTTGTTGTTGTCAGTCTCCACGGTAACTGCTCGCGTGTCCTCACGCCGTTTCCCTGGCAACGGTAAGTTGTGTACACATGGCATCATCTTTGAATGACCCCTCCTACCCCCCCACCCCATCCGTCCAGATAAAATAAAATGCACCCAACACACAAATGAAGGACTCCTTGACTGAAGGGGGCTTGATTGATTGACTGAAAGAATCTGATTGGCTAATCCTGTGATTGATTGGGGAGGTGGTGAATGAAACGTTAATTACGAGATTAGCCATTGACCGCATGGCATTATTAAGGCCACTTGTATAACAGAATGTACTGCATCTATCTGCAAGTGCAACAACTATGACTACCACTTCTTATGCCTTCATTCCAATCACCTCTCTAACTGCATTAAGCATATAATTCCAGAGCTGTATCCTGCATGGTTCTCTTTCTCGTCATCTGTATGGCGTCATATAGTACTGTCATTTCTCTGTGTCATGTGTCAGCCAGTAGCTGCATTTTTGCACCTTAGTGGGACAGCATGCTGAAGCATGAGTGCTGTGTTAGCTTTCCTGGAGAGAGGATAGTTGTCTTTTTATAACGGTGTACTGCAGAACTTGAGGATTGTCACTTTTCTTTTTTTTATCTCTTGGTAGACAGTCGTAGAGAAATAGTTGTTTGCACTTAACATTCAAACAAAAGATACATAAGCGGACAATTCGTACGTGCCCCCAAAGAAAAGGCAAAGTTTTTGTACTTCAAAGCCAATCTGCTTTTCATATGTAAAATAACTTAATCATTTTGGGACCACTCATTTAAAAAGCTGCCGTGAACACATTTGTAGCCTCAGCAAAGTATCATCTATACCTTTTTTAAAATTTGGACCATTGGGTTAAAGGAGGGCAGCATTTTCTTTTGTTTCGATGTCTCTCAGAGGTGTCCTTGTTTTACTCTTCGATCAGTTTGGTTCTGGATGGTGTGTGTTGGTGGTTGTGTGCTTCGAGGTCTTTCCCTAGTGTGAGACACTGATCTGGAATGCCTGGCAGTGTTTCACAACCATGGTTTGATTTGATTTTGAGGAATGATATTTGCATCCCCCATCCTTTCTGTCTCTATCTAGACTTCTCTCTCTCTCTCTCTCTATCTATCTCTCTAGTCATTCTTTTTCATCTATCCATCTCTCCATTCTTGCTCATGTACAGTTAGATCCAACATAGGCAAATGATCAGATGTACTCTGTGTGTGCCGCATCTTGATGTTCATTTTTGTTTGTACATTAGAAGAATTGCACATTTGGATGGATTGTTCACTTTCTCTGCCTCTGTCTCTTTCTTCTTCTTCTTCTCCTCTCCTGCCATCATGTATATGTTTCCCGTGTCTTTTAATGTGGACTGGCTCCTCCTCCTGCATCCCTCTATTTCTGTCTCTCTCTGTCTTTCTCTCTCTCCCTCCCCTTCCCCCTTTTTCTGTATGATATGTATTTGATTGGGAGGGCTGCCAACCTGTTTTGATTGGTCTCTTTGCTGCATCTGATGCTTGCTGACTGGCTAGTTTTGCTCACCTCTGGTCATGCGATGCGCTCTTGATTGGCTGCGTGTAATTTGTGTATGAAATCTTCGATTGATGTTTTTTGCATTGTGTTCAACTGATGAATCTGCTGCTTACTTCACCTTCTTTTTCCCTCTTTTTTTTTTGAAGGTAGCAATGGAATGATCTTGGATTTGTTTTTGAATGCCTTTGTTCTAAGATGTTTTGTTGTTGTTGTTGTTGTTGTTTTTTTTGGGTTAGTTTTTTTGTTTTGTTTTTTGTTCTGTGTGCCAATGGTCGGACTGTTTGTGTGCAAAACTGCCTGACAACTCACCAGGATCCTTGTTTTCAGTGTCTTTCTCCTTCAAAAGAAGCGCATGCATCAAATACCATTGCTGCTCATCAACAGAATTAACCTCTGCCATGATTTAAAAAAAAAAATGCTTTAAGTTTTAAAATGACACATTGAACACACTGGCTATAGGCTAAGAAAACTCTAATCTTCAAGACACTCACATGCAGGTAAATTTGTATGCATCTTAGGTAGATACACACAGTTAAAGATAGACTATAACACAAACGTTCATGTGATTGGTGTTTGTATCATTGCTATATCCCCCATACTTGTGTTTCCACTGACTTCCACTGAATTTGAATCTGACTGGGTTCTCTGGTGCGCAGGTCAACAATGCCACAGCCAGGGTGATGACGAACAAGAAGATGACCACGCCATACTCGAACGGAGAGGGGCTCGCAGCGCTACCATACGGTAATGCATTATGTATGTACCGACAACCAATCCTTCTTTTTTCCCACATATTTTTATCATGATAATAATACTCAGTCAATAGCTATTATGAAGTCTTGTTAAAAAATGAAATAAATACCAGAAAAACACACAAGACATAAAAAAATTCATCATATTTCAGTGAGGTTTGCATGAAGTATTGTCTATGTTGTTGGTCACTTTTTCAACAATTAATGCTGCAATTTTTTTTCTTTGTTTTTGTGGCTACAGCTGGATGGAAGTTGAGTCCCATGGTTGGAGCTATGTACAGTCCTGAGCTCTATACAGGTATGGCAGGAATGTTTAACTCTATATTCTTACAGACTAAGAAAGTGGGTGTGTCATCGCTGGTTAGCCAGTCGTTTTGGAAGTCCAGTGTAAATATGCTGGGTGAAAATGTAATCTTTTAAGAGCTGTAGTCCTGTTGGTAGTCCATTTTCATGACACAGATGTTTTTGAGCGCTGTGAGGACCGACTTGAAAACCGACTTCAAATCAAGTAGCATGCAGCCACTCACGTGGACATCTGATCTGACCCTCAAGGCAAATAAAATCCTCCTCATGTCCTGGTTTGTAATGATTTTCAGACAGCCGAGAACTTCTCATGTCATCTTTAAAAACACAAGATATTGCTAAGCTAATTCATCTTGTTACCATGGTTACAAGGTGAATTAGCCTGCTAGTTAGTAAACATTTATCTTGAGCCAGCAGGTTTGAAGAATGGGAGTCTGGAACTGAGGATTGTGCAGGGATGTTTAGTCTTTAAATCATGCTTGTGTTTGCATAATAACAAAAATTATTGGGGCGTCCCGGTGGCTCAACACGTAGAACGCATGCCAGGAGCATCGTCCTCTGAAAGCAAACCAGTGTGATGGATGCATTTTGCTTCTCTATTTAATGGTGTAATCTTGGTAATCTTGCTGGTTTTTCCAACTCTACTTTCTAACTTCACTGCCCCTCTTCCTCATCTCTCTCTCTCTCTCTGTCTCTCTCTCTCTGTCTGTCTGTCTGTCTCTCCGTCTCTCTCTCTCTCTCTCTTTCTCCCTCTCTCTCCCTCTCTCAGTACCGGGGTTTCCATACCCAGCAGCAGCAGCAGCGGCTGCCTCAACCGCTGCGACCTTTCGGGGCGCTCACCTCCGAGGTCGCGGCCGGCCAGTGTACAGCGCTGTGAGGGCAGCTGTGCCCCAGCCTGCCATCCCTACCTACCCTGGGTAAAAACACACACAAACACACATGCACACAGGCCACAAAAAAAAAAAAACACATGGAAAATGATATTGATAAAGAAAAGCAATGACACACATTCTTGCAGCGCAAACAAGCAAAAACACATAACCTGTTCATCCACATATCCACTCCTTTCAGTGCATGTTGTCACTTAGTTCAAAATCGTACTTCAGAATTGTGCATGCTCTGTGTTTAATATTTTGTATTGAATTAATGACATTGATAGTGTGATAAACTGAAATACCATTTCCTTGTACCTCAGAAATGCAATTGAAAATGTGCATCTAAAACAGTATCATATTAATACTGATATAAAATGGGAGTGTGTAACAGTAGTAGCACCCCTAGATTTGTGCTGTTGTTTACAAAGAGGTGGTATTTTGTCTTGCATGTTGCACGGTGTGTAATAATCTCACCCTTCTGTCTCTTCTCTCCTTCACAATCCTTTTGGCACCGTTATCCCACCTTTCTCCCTCAATTGTCACTCTTCCTTTCCCTCAATGCCCACACGGTGGCGCATCACACCATTTTATTTCCTTTCAACACCCCACCACCGCTCCTCTCTGCTCTCCCTCTGTCTCCGTTTCCTTCCTTTCTCCACTCTCTCTCTCAGTGTGATGGCCTATCAGGATGGTTTTTACGGTGCCGCTGATCTCTATGTAAGTATGACTCTGTCTCCTCTACTGTCTCTCTCTCCCTCCTTTCCCCCATCTGTCTGTAGGTTTTCAAGTGTGAGACAGCATGGACCAAACCAGTAGAGCCGTGTACTTATGGATGCTGTGACATGTCCTCATTTCTATAAATAATTACTTTTACTTTATTGCTTTCAAAGTACACATACACTTTCACAGAAGATGGTATTCCCTGGATAATTATTAGCCAGTACACACACAGTTGGTTCATCAAAATGTACTGCATTCATGAATAGACTGCTCTGTGGTTTGTCTCTGTGCATTTGTGAGTAAGTTTGTACCAATGTGATTATGAGTGTGTGGGTGTTTTAATGGTGTGTGTGTGCGTGTGTGTGTGTGACCAGGTTGACAATAGCTGTTTCTGTTCTCTCTGTAGACTAGTGTTTCAGGACATTAGTGGCAGATTGCCCCAGGTAGGGTTTACACACTTTGTGTGAGAGCCAGTGTGCATCCTCCTCGTCTCCAATGACTGCGTGCTGCTAGACATTTATTGACCATCTGAGATTGAAATGCCTTCTCTGTCTTCTTCTACTAACTCACTGGAATCTGACATAGGTGGAGTTGCGGAAGGGGGACAAAAGAATTACAATTACAATTTGCATTTAGCAGACGCTTTTATCCAAAGCGACACTCATATGAGATTTTTACACACCACAAGCAAAGATCTATTGAGGAGAGAACAATGACACCAGGTGCAATTAAATTGAAATCTGACTGCACTAAAGAATCCATTTACAAAATCTTTTCAGTGGAGATGTGCATTTTCAGTGCAAATTAGGTGCAGCTTCTGCTGAGCAAACACTTGAACCATGGGGTCACCTGGAGATTTCATGGGGATAAATTTTTAGTCTTGGATCAAGTGTAATCCAGGTCAATGCCCGTTATGAACATCCTACAAAACTAGGCTGCTCTCGTTTCCTCAGCGTGTTTGGCAAACTGTTCAAACATCCACCCTGAGCAAACATTTATATATCACAGTCCACCTAGATGTTTTTTTTTTTTTTTTTTTCATTTCCCTTTTTGCAAGTTCAGAAAGCGAATAATAATAATAATAATACAGAAATTCTCCAAAACTGTGATGTTTGGGGCGAAATGCAAACCTTACTAGTGTTTTTTCATTTCACAATGTCTAGTCACAATATCCTATATCCATATTTTGATTTCTTGAAGCCCATTTCAGATGTTAAAACTTGCATATTGCATACTAACCATACATGCCATATACCATATATAATGCCTTGTGCAAGATGATGCATCGCCAGCATGAAATGAGTAAAAGGTCATGATATAATTAAGACATGAATGATGGCATGACTGGTAAAAATTGAATAGTAGGACTCATAGTCGATACAGTGAAAAAATAATGAAGGACTATTCGTTTAATTACAGTAGTGAATTCAGACCCCTTCCCGGAATCTCCCTGTCTGTTTCACCTGTGGCATGCTAACTGAATCAGTGTCGGCATGCAGACATACTTACAAGGCTTACTCCTTCCCCACCCCCTCCTACCCCCTCCCACCCCCTCCCACCTGTAGCTCTCACTTTACTCCGTCCTCTGGCTCTTTCTTCTCTTTCTTTCTCTTCTCTTTTTCTCTTACTGTCCTCTCTTCCTCTGCTCTGCAGCAAACACTTGCTCTCTCCAAGCCACTCGGTGATTTCTCCCTACGCCTTACCTACTTTTTCTTTTTCATCCCTCCGCTTGTCACAGAATCGGTTGAATTCACGATTCAGCAGTTAGCGATTCGATTTGAGGAAAAAAAAAATCTTTTTAAAATTTCTTTTGGGAATGATTCAATTCGACACAAAGTTTGTAGATCACAATTTGATTCAGCACTTTTAAAAACATACAACACACATACACTCATTTAAAAGCCATGTAAAATAAATGAATAAATTGAAAACATTTCTTTGTGCAAGTCGATTAGTTGAATCAGCAGAATTTATAATTAGTGCATCCATGCAGTTATTAATCGTTACTCCCCTACTCCATATGTCACCTCTCTCTCACCCCCCTTGAGTCAGTTCCTTCCTCCTCCCCCTCCCCCCTCCTCTTCCTCCTCCCATAGCAGCAAGTGTGTGGTCCTGAATGCGGGGACTTGGTCATGACTGATCCTATAGGGTAGAATGCAGTGGTGTGTGCGTTTAAGGGATGTTTGGCCTAATACACACTGTACGTTCTGAGTTTGGGAATGCATGCTGTGTCTGTCAGTGATTGGTCGCTGGCCCTGTGAGTGAGTGAGTGTGTGTGTGTGAGCGTGTGAACGTGCGTGTGCCCTTTTTAATCCGACTGGCTGACTGTCTTCCTTACACCTGTAGTTTGTTTTTGTGTGTGTGTCTGTTCATCAGCTGTCCATCCAACATAAATAATGACACAATCATCTTGCCACCCCTTCCCCTTTCTTTAACTGTGTGTTTTTGGTCGGGGAACCGGGGTGGGGCACAGTTTTGGGTATGACCGCTCTCCTCCTCCATGTCAAACAAGTACAAAAACTCCAGGAGCGCAACATGTTACGACCAGAGAAAAACACATCACAGACAATCGAAGATGTTTTCATCCTGGTCATGTTTGTTGGTCATGGAGGGAGAGACCCACACAGAGCCTGAGCTACATCCTTGTGAATGCTGTACTGCACCAGATTAGCCAGTGTTGCTGACTGTCTGCTTGTTAATCTCTCGCTCTCTTCTCAGCAGTTCTTCTCACAATGTAACCCTTTAGATTCACTTACTCGTCTTTTTAGCATGTAGAGGAATAAGGCAAACTTTAACAAGTATTTATGATCCTTTTTGTTCTTCTGCCCGATCTATCCCTCCACCATCACCCTCGCCTCTCTCCTCCATCTTGTCCTCCCCCACACACTTTGTCTCTTTCCCTCTTGCTGTCCTCCATCTCTCCCTCTCTCTCTCTCTCTCTCTCTCTCCTCTTCATCACTACCTCACAGGGTGGCTATGCAGCGTATCGTTACGCCCAGCCTGCCGCAGTAGCGACTCCCACAGCGGCGGCGGCGGCTGCAGCAGCAGCTTACAGTGACAGGTGAGTGGGCAGACCAGCACAACTTTAGCAAAACTAGCTGAAATGTTCTGCAACGCCCACTGCTCGCTGTTAGCAGCATCTTTTTATCACTGAGCAGTTGAAAATACGAGTAGGTGGGGGGTGTGTTGTGTGTGTGTGTGTGTGTGTGTGTGTGTGTGTGTGTGTGTGTGTGTGTGTGTGTGTGTGTGTGTGTGTGTGTGTGTGTGTGCAGGGTTGTTACAAAAGAGAAAGGGCCATAAAGTGAGTTTGGAAAGCCAGAAATTTCAGCATCTTATGAAATCATTGTTTAGTAATCATTCTGCTCTATGGGGAGGAAAATGGTACTTATTTGATAATTAATGTTCGATCTGATTGTATTTTTTTAAATTAATATATACTACATGTATATTTGCTAATTGGTACCTGCATGATTAATATTTATTTATTGTTCATAGGAACATTTAAAGGAATACTTCTGTTTTCTTTCCTTTTCCCAACTCACCCAGACTGAGGCAAGATGTTTGATACCATTTTCGCCTCTGCCCGTCCAGTGGTTTGGTTCCTATGGGCAGCATTTTGTGTTAGCCTAGCATAAAGACTTAAAGTCTATGGGAGTCATTAGCCTAGCTCCGTCAAAGTGGAAAAATAAACCTTACAGCAACTCTGAAGCTCTACAGAGGTGAAAATGCTATCAAACATCTTGTCTCAGACAGGGTACATCAGAAAAAGGGTATTTCGCTCAAAACTTTCAAGTATTCCTTTTAACAGTATTTAATTTGAAAAAAGAAAAAAATTAGAAAAGGTGTGGGAATAAATATGTACTTACCTCTTCCTGTTCCTTTTCGGGCATGTTTTAGGCTACATATCTTATTTTTGTAACGTAAAGGGTAATTGTTTCTTAATAAACCGATATATTGGCTGTTTTTCCTCTAGCTATGGACGGGTTTACACGGCAGACCCCTACCATGCTGCGCTCGCCCCAGCCGCCTATGGTGTCGGAGCCATGGTACGAACATCCCCTAATATAACCCATAACCATGTGGCGAACAGGCTTTTATTTTGTAGTATAAGAAGTGCTGTGCTTTAATTTTACTAACACTTGTGTGCTTTTCCCTCTCCAGGCCACACTGTACAGGGGAGGCTACAGCAGATTTGCCCCCTACTAAAGACACTACATTTCCCAGGAGCTCCTCCCTTCTCTTGAATTACTCTGAAAGAGCTCCTTCTGTCGTCCCGGAGGCGGACTGCACCCTGTTTACGGAGTGTTGAGTCCGCTACAGCAAAGATATTTCAGATCCCGCCCCAGTGCAGTCCCACTTTTTCTTATATACGCTACTACAAAAATAGAGGAATGCTGTATTAAAGACTGGTGGAAGGCCTTTGCATTAAAAAAAAGAAGAAAAAAAAAACCAAGAACTAAAAATGGCCGCCTAATCTATTGCACGGCTGTATTATAGTACCCCCCCTCCCGCCCCCCCCTTTTTATTCCCTCAACACTCAGCAGCACAAGAAGCGAGATGGAGCCCAGATGTTCTTCCAAAGGCTGTAACTAGTGCATGGATAACTGACATTTTAAACAGCTGTCACCCACGTAAAAGAGCGAGCCAAGTGCGATGTGGCCCCGCTCACGCTCAACATGTGAGGAAAACGAGCGGGAAAAGAGCAGTCGAGGAACCGAGAGGGTTTTTTCTTCCTCCACCCGCCCCACTCCCTGCATTCGTTTGGCTTTTTTTTTTCCCCTCCCTGCCCATAAAACTTTGGAGAGAGCGCGCGCAAAGAGCAAGAAGGTGCGCCGAAAATAGCACCGCAGAAAAACATTTTGGACCAGAACGACAAGATGTTTAAAATCACAAAACACGCCCCCCCCCCCCCCCCCCCCCTGACGGATTTTTATAATTCCCTCTTGTGTGGGCGGTAAGGAGGGTAATGACAAGATCCGCACTCCCGCCGCGTTCGGATCAGAGGGAGACGAAAACACGGTGGCTCGGGAAGGCGGCGTGGCGATTTATAGCGCTCTAGAAATCACTTTGGAAAGCTGAAGGGGGGAGGGTTATTAGAGCTGTACCTTACCTCAAGTTTTCTTAGTATGTGGATATGGTGAACCTTTAAACTTAAATTGTTATGATATGCAAAGAAATTAGTTTAGAGAAAAAAAGTTACCAAATTATTATTGCTATTATTATTATTATTATTATGATTATGATTATTCTTATGACCATCATTTTGTTTGATGCAGCTAAACAGCGCTCACTCTGCTGTTATGGGACATCGAGGCACCGTTGTGAACCTTGGGCTGAATGATGGGAGAAACGGGCATCTGCATAATTCATTTTACACCACTGACGATACGATAGCGTCCCGTCTCGACCCCTGAATCCCACCTGCCATGCACAAGGTTTCACTCCTCTGTACGTCACCACCACTGAACACTACACACACACACATATACGCACACACCACACACACTACACCGAGTAGAGCAAAATGTTGTTTCTCGCCTAGCTGACATTAGATCCGGACACAGCCGACGCCATCCAGTTCATCACCAGGACCCCCCCCCGGGGGTTCGAGTATGGGTTTAATCCTCTTAGCGTTTCTAATGCAGAGATTTATTGTTTGGGTTTCCCCTCACGCTCCATCTTTTATAGAGCAAGTCAAACATTTAAACGAGTCTTCCTGAGGAAAATAATTAAGTTGGTAAATATAGTCGAGTAATTACTGAGCAAGAGAGATTCTGTCAGTGAGTCAGTAGAAAATATTTAAAATGCAAAACACCATACTATTGTGCATATTTCTATATCCTTAAAGTCTATTTCCAAATGTGGCTGTTTTTTTTTTTTTTTTTTTTTTCTTTTTGGTTCCAAAGATTTGTAGAAAGCACATTTTTCTGCTTCTGTGTATAAATATATTATCTCCGTTATTGTTATTATCATGATCCTTGATGATCTTATGGCTGTCTTTTGTTACTTGCATTTATGTTCTATTTTTCTATCTGTAAAAGTTGTTTTTTTGGGTTTTTTTTTTTTTTCTCCCTTCTTTAGTAAGGTGCAAGTTTTATTGGACTCATCGAGTTTTGAGTTTTGCTTTGGAGTGATGTTTTTGAGCTGAAGGGACACCAGGGGAGGTACACTGAGGGAAAAATAAGAAATGCATGTAACACTACCAAACTTGTTTTTCTTTCTGTTTTTTTTTTTTTTCCTTTGGTATTTTATTTTCTCAGTCAAATATTCAGTCAGTCCAGGCTTTTTTTTTCTTTCTTTTGTTTTTGTATCGTCGTCGGTTAATGATGATAGGGTTTGCTAGCATGAGATTTAATTGTATTTTAAAAATTACAGGAATGGATGAAAACATTTGGCCTTATATATATATTTTTTTTAATCGTCCATAGTTTACAGGTGACTGAGCCCTTAGGAATAAATGAGCACAGGCCTGTGGCACTTCTCAAGGGCTGAAGCCAGTTGTTTTCTTCTTTTTCTTTGCCTTTTTTCCCCATTTTGTCATTTTAATGTATTTCTTTTTTTGTTTTTTTTTTGTTTTTTTTTTCAACGTGAGTCTCCTTGCATTTCAATAGTGAAATCTGTCTGTTTGGTCAGTGTGACCGCTCCAGGTTTGATGGATGAAGACATACACTAAAATGTCTCAAAAGTGTTAATATTCCTGTATGGTTAAAACCGATCATGTCATTGTGGGATATGTACTAAGTACAAAGAAATACTAATGTTTAAAATGCTGCAAAGTAATGTTTTTCTTTCACTTTTGTAATCATTAACTCATTTCATCGCTCCCTTTTACGTTGACCACTTCTCAAAAAAACAAAACAAAAATGAGTCAACAAGTCAGTTACTTTCTTTCTTCCTCGTAAATGTGCTGCTGTTGGGTTTTTGCGTTGGCCACCTGCCTACGTTTTACTTTTTTTTTTTTTTTTTAATATGTCCATATTACTATAGAATGTTCTGTGTATAACATCCAAAAAAAAAAAAAAACAAGAAAGAAAGAAAACTTAGCCAAAGATGCTAACGGCGGTCCCTCCATTTTTCGGTTCCCGACTTGAGAAGTGCTACACAAACCACACAGAGACGGACTTATTGAGCCACTGCAGGCATGGACAACCAGCATGAGCGGTATTTGTCAAGTTTAAAAAAAAAAAAAAAATTGTTTTGCATGATCTTGTGTCTTTCATATTCGACGTTGCGTTCCTCTTTACCACTAAACCCTATGGAGAATGATGAGGCAGCTAGCTGTCGGATGCTAACACCCGGGGGGGAGGCTGGCTGACGTCCCGGCGAAGAGGACGGCGGACGGGACGGGATGAGAAATAAAACGGCGGCTCCATGGAGAGTGCAGGCCGATCTCGATTTCCTGTCACGGGTTTCTTGTCATTGTATTATATTAGCTGTGTGCTCATTCTTCATAGTCGCTATGGTTTCCAATGACCAGTCCTCCCCCTCTGTCATGTCGATATCCCCCTTGACTGCCATTATCTTATTTTGTTATTGAATGTCCATATAAAATGTTTTATATAAAAATGTTTTGTTGTGATTAAGCATTCAGTTTGTTTTGTTTTGTTTTTTTATTTGGATTTTCTGTTTATTAAGTAAACTGGAGGATAATTATTTTGTAGTTTCTCATATTTTTTTACACACAATCAGCGCCGACATGGGAAAAAATTTACCAATTCAAATCAAGAACCCAAACATTTTTAGTGATATGTATGCATGTGTGCAGTTGTGTATGCTTTATTTTCTCTTAAATCCACAAATTCTCTATAGTCCCTAATTGATGCCGCAAGAGATTCAAACACAAGGCTTTCTTTTTGAAAATATTTTATTGGCTGCTCTACTTTACTCTTACTCCCAGTTTACATTCACATCCCAAAAAAAAAAAATAAAATTTGACATCTTCCATAAATAAATAGTTATCTGTATATAAAGAAAGAATTGCTCCTTGAGGAGGGAGGTGAGGACAAGGAGAAGGCAGGAGGAGGAGGAGGAGGAGGAGGGAGCTGCGGTTGAAACATCATGACAGCAGCGATCAAACCCTCTCGAATACAAAAGCCCTCGTCCTTTCTTTTCTCTGTCACGATGCACAAGCCAGGAGCGAAGTGTGGGAAGAGGACAACGCAGCTTTCCCACTTTTTGGGGGGAGTCGCTCAAAGCACAAATTCCTCAACAAAAGCGTATATAAATATATATTTACAATGTGTATCTTACATAATCACATCCATCAGTTTCACAACTTGTCATGTATCGATCAGTGAGTCCTTTTGGATCTGCCGCGGGTGGCAAAGGTTGTGCTTTGTTTTCCAAAAATCCATATGAAACTTTGAGTGCGGTGTGGCGAAACAAACTGTAACAGTGACAGTGCAGAGCTTCTGAGGGCCTTGGAAGGAGGAGGATGGGTTTGGAGGAAAACAAGTGCAGGGAGGTACGGCGGGAAGACAGGAGGGGATCTAGACAATGCCATATTTCGCCAGATCGCTCAGCTCCATGTCGCCGAAGGCTTCCCATGGGCAAACCACTGTGATGTCTGTGCCGAGACCCTCCATCCCAGGGATGTCATCTCCAAATCTGAAAGACAAGAGGAAACAAGAAAACATCTCTTGATCTCCAGTCAATACAACACTTGGTTTTTCACTGGCTGTTTGCCTTTTGGCCTACACGGTACTTTGTAAGCTGCTTAAAGAGTTCCACTTAAGGTAATTAAGTTGTTGCTGTGCTAATTGCATTACAGTGTGTTGGTGTGCCCTGCCAGGTCAGCTGCAGTCCAGCTTACCCCTTCTGGCCAGGCTTGGGAGCCTTGCTCTTGAAGGTGCGAGTGGTCCTCTGCTTGAACTTGGGAGGTGCCTTCTTGTCGGCGGGAGCTGCAACGGCTGTGTCTGCCATTTTGTTTAGTTGCTGTAAGAAAAAGAGGGCAGGCAGTGAGAGCTAGATTTGGCCTTTTCTTCCACCTTTCTTTCTCGTCTTCCTCAGCTTGACCTCACTCCTTGACCTCTTCAGCCCAAAGCCCCTCCAGTCTCCATGCCCTAAGTGCTAATACCTTCAGGTTAGGAGAAATTATAGGTTAAGGCTGTTTTATAACTCCGTAAGACCACGTTACACAAACGCTCTTATGTCCCCAGTGTACAATTAACCTAATCTTGGTCTATTTTTACGTCTTGGCTTTAAAGATTACTCTTGGCCCAGTTACAGACTGTACATCTCAGGACCAAAATACCACCAAATGTTATTCTGTAGCCCATCTGAAGTCAGCAGGAATGTTGTGTAAGTATTAAAACCCTGAGTATAAGCAGATTTTTCTCTACACTGCTAATTTTCCAATCTGTTTTAATCCTTTCCCTTTCTGACCTCTCTGGACTGTACTTTTGATCTTATAGGAGAGCTCAGCGAAACCCTCTGCTGAGCTCTTACGAGAAATGCACTTTGACCTCTGTGTTTTGACCCCGTGTCTTTTTGTGGCCCCTGCATATTATACATGTTTCCTGTATTGCTCTGTTCGCTGCGTCTCTACAGTCCAGTATGCATCATATCTGCATCTTTCATTAAATATGTACCAACATGTGCATCAGCAGCGCCTTTACATACACAACACATCAGTCTGTCTGTCGTCAGGGAAAACACGGCCAATGGCATCCTGTGTTACTTCCAGCACACTGATCAAACAACCTGATTTTTTTTTTTCTTTTTTTTGCAAAATGACCTATCATTAGAAGAAAATTACACTTTCTTACAAATGCTTGATAGCACAAAATTGAGGCAAATTATAGTGGTAAAGCCTCGCTAAACAACATGGTAACAGATCTGCAGACAAAATATATTGTATAATATATATAAATATATTGCAAAGTAGAGCAATTTGTATTTGAACGCTTGCCATGTTCAATTCATTGAGCTGAAAAGCAACACAAGATAAACTGAATAATAACATCACTCAGAGGCAAATCTATGCAGCAAGTTAAACGTCAGGATGATAACCTTCTTCAGGTTAATATTTACAGTTATATGCATTTTCTGCCTGTGATGCCCTGTGGTTTTACCTTGAAGACGTAGGGAAAATGTTGCTTAATGATTCGAATTTAACACCCACATAGTCCGGGGCCTCCTAAGGCCCAAGTGGGAACAGATATTTTCACCTACCAAATACTTTTTGATAAAATCCACCAAAGCATGAAGGCTTCAGTGATGACTGTACAACTGTACACCCTTTCTAAGCACTTTCGTTTTTGCAAATCTCACTCATGATGAAAATATGGTCTATATCCCTTGAAGCAGAGAGTATGTCAGTATTAGCCAGAGCTCCAAGCTGGGTAAAGGCTGTAGTTTCCTCTTACCTGTTTGTGGAGTGGGCAGTGAGCACGTTCCTGGCCGGTGTCTCTCTGATGAGTTTCTCGCTTGTGTCTCTCTGGTCTCTGTCCAGCTGTCCCCTTTTATACTCTTCCTGCTAATCCTCCTAACATGCTCACCCTGTCATTCCCACGTTCCTTACATCTGCTGTCCTCCTGTTTTACCGCCCTCCCTCTAATTGGTCTCACTCCAATTCCAGGAGGGGCTCAGAAGATG
Source organism: Myripristis murdjan (assembly GCF_902150065.1). NCBI lineage: Eukaryota > Metazoa > Chordata > Actinopteri > Holocentriformes > Holocentridae > Myripristis > Myripristis murdjan. Next base: position 16,490,724 of record NC_043980.1, read on the forward strand.
AAGGCGAATGACGTCCAGCAGTCCAATGTGAGGGATAAAAATGGGACAGCCATTGCGTGTGTTGTTTACATAATAAAACACCAAAACAGGATTTATAGTTTGCATCACTGAACAATATGAGCCACTGATTGAATTGATAACCACATGGGTTACTGATTACATCAACCTCCTGTCATTTCTTGAAATTATTTTGAATTAATACAATAAAGCTTTCCTGTTTCAAGGTAATGAAGCAGTTGATAATACAAATAAGCTCCTATAAGTTACTATTCCACTGTTTCTCCTAACATTATATTACCTCCAACTCTTCACTGGAATTAGTTTGTGACTGGGGCTGTTGCGATATACCAGTATTGATGATAACCGTGATATTTTAAAAATCAAGTATTGATATCGTCTTAATAATATGCATATGACAATATTGTGTAAATGATCCAGTGCCTGTTAAATAATTTCTGTTTCTTTCCGTTTTCACTTTGTCTCCCTCCACAACACCATAGACACACACACACACACATTTACATAGCACACACACCTATGGTAACAGACTCCCTCTCAAACTCCTGACACTCAGACTGAGTGTAATTCATTTTGGGGTTTTTTTTGTTGTTGTTTTTTTTTCACTTTTAAAGATTACTTTCACTAATAGTATTAGTCTATTTTTGTTCATTTATTTTTTTTTTTTATTTCAAAATAATATTATCTTGGATTCTTTTGGCCATGATAATCATGTAGTGAATATTTGATATCGTGACATCCCTATCTGAGACTATATAATAATTAATAATTAATACTTTTATTCTTCAGGGGGTTTATTTAAGTTGCTTGTTCCAGTGCTGCACTACTTTAACCTCAGACACAAATAAATGAGCCCTTAATGAGGTGAGGGATTGAAAAGGTAAAGATTAAGTGTACCTAAGGCTGTCACTAAGCGATTCAATACCTGCATGGTGAGTACAGTCCTGCTCTGCTCCTAACACACACACACACATGACGTCATCCTGTTGTACACCAGTGCGACATGTTGCTGAGAGATATTTTGCAGATAAATTCCTTAATATTTTACAAACACATTCCTATTTTCTTCCAGTTACTCGCTGCCTTTCATTCCTCAGATCAAACTCAGGCTACAGGTGTGTTTGGTTGCTGCCCACTGAAGGCGGATATAAAACTGATGTGGATTAATGAACATGCCTACAAATTTTACATATAACTAATGTTATAACTAATCTCATTAATAGAACTAAACTTTAGAATTTACTATAGTATTACATTTTCATACCTGGATGGTGCTCCCTCAAAAATATATGTATTTATTTCTTTAATGGAAACAAATCAAACACACCTTTACAAGCAAACACAAAAGCACACACGCTCATGCACACCTGCACATACACACACACACACACATACGCTTATGGGGGATATGGTGGTAGAAGGAGGTAAATTGGGTATATTGTTAAAGGCTGTTGCTGTTTCATTCTTTAGATCTAGGAGAATACAAAATTAACATATATATATAAAATTAGTCCCTCAGAGCATCCTTAATCATAGCCTGTATTGCATTTTTTAATCTGTATTTATTTTGACTTAATTTGCCTTTGGTCACTGCAGTGTTTTGTTACATTTTCTTAATTGGCTTTAACTTAAATATCACGCTAATTGTTCTCAGTCACTATAGCCAAAAACTGCTACCTTTATAAAAAGAAATCCCCATGTTGACTGAAATATCTCACTTGAAATACACCATATATTTATACCTTTTTATCCTTCGCCTCAACTATTTGTAGCTGAGCCAAGACGCAAGACAGGGAGGGGCTGAGTGGAGGGGAGAGCAAAGCTGACAAATGTAGAAATGACAGAATGAACATCTGAGAGGATTAGCTCTAACGGGGAGGAGAGACGGAGGGTGATGTGACGTATAAGAGTCTGACGCCAAGTCGTAAGGCAACATCAGAAGACACGCACTTTCCAGCTGCAGCAGACAGGTAGGCTGAAACTGCAATTTTCTGAACTTTGGTGCACAGAGTTGAGGATCCCAGGATTTTGCTGCTTCACAAGATTAACTACGCTACTTGAGAGTCATTGCCTTTGCAACAAGTTGTTTAGAGAGAAGGAGAGGGCTTGCTGCAAACATCCTATGAAGGAGTATCATCAGTGAGGAGTTTAACTAGAACTGTACAGGGAGAATACCTAATGGCATTTCTGTGTATTAGTTCATGCTGGCCTCCATGCTGATTACTCCAGCGCTGTCAGGCTTTTCAAATGAGATGCATATGAAGCTAGGCCACAGGCATATCAGACTAAACACTCAAGCATAAACTGTGAGATTTGCTATTCACTAATACATAACGAAAATCTACTTTTCCTGTGAGTTAATCCTGTTGTTTACATGAGGGATTTAGATGACCTTAAACATATTTTTGCATTCTGTTTTATATTTTGACTTCTAAATGGATATTTGAATGATGACTTGTTGTGCTTGTTGAACAAATGTCTGAGCATGAGGGACAATGACAGGACAAGTGCAAGAGAAATGTAATCAGAGGGAAATGTCCTCATGGTTAAAATGGGAAATGATGTTATGATTCTTGCTTCATGGAAGCAGGGCAGTCTGCAGGAGACTCATAAACTTTTTTTTTTGTCTTTCTTCTCTTTCTTCCTCAGAAACTAAACAAAATGGCAGACACAGCCGTTGCAGCTCCTGCAGATAAGAAGGCGCCTCCCAAGTTCAAGCAGAGGACCACTCGCACCTTCAAGAGCAAGGCTCCCAAGCCTGGCCAGAAGGGGTAAGCTGGAGTTGAAAGGCACACTTGAAATGAAAAAGGATTTGTTACATCCACTGGAAAACAGTTAACATTGTCTGAGAGCTCCTCCAAGTCTCGTTTTGCCCGCTTGTAAGTTTTATGTCTCATCCTCTCAGATTTGGAGATGACATCCCTGGGATGGAGGGTCTTGGCACAGACATCACGGTGGTTTGCCCGTGGGAAGCCTTCGGCGACATGGAGCTGAGCGATCTGGCAAAATACGGAATTGTCTAGATCCCCTTCCTCTGCCCTCGACCCCAAACACGGCTGCTGCTTTCCAACATCTGAAAATCATTTCACTTGTGTGTTCCAAAGGCCCTGTTCACATTAGAGCTAAATGCTGTTTAGCCCCCCATTTAGTGTTTGATCAGGTCAAGTTCAGCAGGACTCAGCATGAGTCTTGCCAAGAGCGACCACTACAGTGCTGCTGGAAACAGGTGGCGACAGTTAAAGTCCCTCCAGCTAAAAACTTTGGCTGTCAAACCCCAAGACACGAACCTGACTGAAGCCAAAGAGGAGGAAGCCTTTGTCTGATCGGGATAAAAGATCCAAACTCCTTTGTCTCATTCCCTCTCTCTGTTTATTTCCCCCTGCCTCTCCACCACTTTATCCTCTCTCCTTTATCCAGGCTCCTCAACTCTTTCCTATCACCCCTCCCCAGTCCCTCTTACCTTCCCCCAGTACATCTAAACCCCTCCTTTCCCTCTTCCTCCAATTCCCATTTCCACAAAATCTTTAACTTCCTCTTTATCCTCTCTTCCTCTCCTCATTCCCTTCTTCTCCCTTTCCTTTTGTGAAAAGCATCAGCAGCTCTGGATTTGAGCTTGTGCTTCGCTGATACAGAGGGATTTAAACTACATCTTCTGTAAATATGGAAGAGATTATTGTGAAATAACTGTGTCCTGCCCCCCTCTCCTGCCTTTCCTTCTCCTTGAGGATGCTAATCCTCTTTGCCCAGAGGTTTATTTGACTATTGGCTAAATAAAGTGCTGTTTTTTAATGTGAATGTTGATCTTTATCATGCACTTTATTGTTCATTCAACGAGATTGCTCCAGGTCATTGCATTTTGTCAACTGAGATTGGAGCTATTCAGCACTTAATAAATGTTTTCCAAAGAATACATACTGTTTCACTGTTCTGTTACTAATTTACAATGTTACACTGATGTAGCAATGATTTTTAGCATCAAACACTCACTGTCACAGAATCATGGACATTAAATAGTGACAAAACTTTTTATTTATTTATTCATGTATGTATGTATGTATGTATGAAAGATTGGCTGGTCCCTTGCATTCACAAAATCTATGACTTCAACAGAACAACCACATGCTGTTCATGTCTTCAGAAAGATCATTTATTTATTTATTTTACTTTAGTCTTTTTTTTTCAACTTTTATTTAACCAAGAAGTCCCTTGAGATTGAAATCTCTTTTCCAAGGGAGACCTTTGACTCTCTAGCATAGACTGAAACAAATCAATGTGGAGGAAATATTGTGTTTGCAGGAATTGTTCATGTATCTTTGACTCTCTCCAGTGCTGGTGAGTTATTGCTATTAAGGCTGTCACTTTTTATAGATCCCACCAATGCAATGACACCTGTGCTTACATGCTTTTGCAAACTACTGCATCAGTATCAGCCCAAATTTTAAATCTTCACATGCCTTTCATGTAACACCGATGTGCAGTTTTGGTTAGCGTATATGGTATCCCATTCACTGATTCTTGAGAATTTGGATAAATCATGTCCCACTAAGAAAATGCTATTTCTGCTGGAAATTTACAACATTTAAGAATCAAGGGCATAATCAGGGGGTCCTTTGCACATTTGTAAGGTTCTTTTATAGGATTATTTTTAATTTGTATTAATTTAATGATTATATGTTGGCACATGCCCTACAAAACCAGTTGTCCTCGGATAGGAGATAATCATTTCAACTTGATTAAAACAACAAAAAGTAATAATTTCATTGAATAATATATTTACCACATGAAAGAGTACATCATAATATGAATTAAAAACTATAAACGATGGGTTTTGAAGAATATTTACTATTATTTTGTGGTTGCTCAAAATGTGTCCCAGATATTCGTCACCACCGTCAGATATTTATTTAAAAAATAATAATAAAAAAACTACAAGGTCAATTACATTCCTGAGGACCCCTTTTCAAACCTTCAGCTCTACTGCATGCTTCAAGACCGCTCAGGCTCCTGGAAGTTTTCTATTTTCTCTTAAATCTCTTCATATTTTGGGACACTGCTACTGTCACAACCATAAATTGTCAACACCGTCACTTCTGTATAAAAAATATTAAATTAGATTATGGAATAAATGTATACTTTTTAAGGAGAGGTCTGATGCAGGTAGCAACAGGGCAAAAACAAGCTGGCTAATGTGAACAACTCATGCTTATCATGTGAAACAGTACGTTTTTGTCACCACCGTCAGACGTCACCACCGTCAGGTTTTCTGTCTGACGGTGATGACTGAAGTCTGAAAAATGCTTATAACAGTGCTCAGGATTGATATTTTTTATACCAAATAGTTAAATAAAGTTGTTAAGCAAGAAGCCATTGACTTGAGTGGTATAAATTTTGGAATTGCATGTTTTAATGAGGCATCTGTCACCACCGTCAGATTAGTGTCACCACCGTCAGAGGCAGTTATATTGGTTTTAAATGAATATGCTTACAATATGTTTCTTTGGTGCTGTTGAGTTATTAAAGTAATAGTCTCTTTAATACAAAAATATGTTTTTCAAATTAAAAAAAAAAAACATTACGGTGACAGTGTTGACAAAAACAAAGTAGCCTAATAACTGGAAAAACCTATTTTATGAAAAAAATGCAAAATGAGGAGGTTGCACCGGTACATTGCTGAACAGCCAAGACCTTGGCCTATAATGATATACCTTCAGATTTTATAATTTAACACACTTTTTTTTTTTTTTTTCAAAATTAAAACCTGTTTTATCCAAATTCCCAAGAATCAGTGCATTAATACATTTGCTTTCACAGTCATTACATTACGTCACAATTTAACATGGACATAAAGTAATAAAGATGTGCAATATTGCTGAAAAAGTATAACACACCAGCAAAATGCAATGTTTTCTTCATGTGAAGTATTTCTTGTTCTTCCTATTTTGCTGTTGCTGCTGTGACTGCCATTTACGGACAAATATTTTGCATTAGAATAAGATATAAAACATGGGTTCTTTGTGCATAAAATATACTGTGCATATGCACAGTATATTTTATGAATGATATCAGTAGCAAGCTGAAAATAAGAAGTTTGGCCTGAAATGTTTCTGTTTCTTAAATTATCTAAAATCAGTTAATCTGTTCCAGGCCATTGGCAGCATACTCTTTTCAGTGCTTGTATACCATAATGGTTGTACACACACACACACAGACACACACACACACACACACACACACAAACACGACAAGCTTGTTTGTTGGGAAATGATTGACATTTATTGGGTGATTTATTCTTCATTGACTCTCATGGATATTGAAGTGCGCAGACTTGAATACACAGTATAATACATCATAGACACAAACATTTGCATCTTATAAAAATAGCATTTCATTCACTCCATATATAAATATAACTCTGGGTTCAAGGAGAGAGGGCGAGGACTGAAAGGCTGGAAATAAGAGTCAACATATTGCTGCCATGCTTATCAAACCCGCTTATTCACAGAAAATATTGAGCCCATTCTTTTCTCCGTGCATGAGAGGAAAATAGGCCCAATAGCAGAGAAGGTAAACAATTTTAGGGTAAACACACTGGCCAGCTCACCTTGAACCGAGTGCTTTACTATTCATTCATTATTCGTTATCAATATAGCATATATAATGATATATTTCATAGAAATCGATAATATATCTTATCAGAACAATTTTGATCATGTAAAATTGTGCAGCGCTTATTTTTTCAGTGGGTAAGTGTGAGTGTTATTTCGGGTGTTAGATATGTATGTGTGCATGTGTGGCCTGCAGATATCATGTGCGTTTATGTGTGTGGGCCAATTAGTGGCTCGAGCCTTTAACAGCGAGCAGACAAAGTGTCAGTGCCTAGTGCAATGTGGCATACCATAACAAAAGTCAGTTCAAAACCTTTGACAGCCTCATTACTGGGGACCAGAGGCAGAGAAGGGACGGGATGAGCAGGGTGGAGCGCAACGGGGGAGGAAGAGGAGGCAAAGAAGGGAAATAAGTGCAGAGAGGTTTTGGAGGATTTAAGAAGAATAGGCAAGGGGAAGGAAAGATGGAGATCTAGACAATTCCGTATTTCGCCAGATCGCTCAGCTCCATGTCGCCGAAGGCTTCCCATGGGCAAACCACTGTGATGTCTGTGCCAAGACCCTCCATCCCAGGGATGTCATCTCCAAATCTGAATGGGGGAGACAGGAATGATCTCATGAGAAGTCAACCAACCATAAATGCAATAAAAAACAAAATATCGGACTATAAATGGCCTGAATGTGAATTTTTAAAATGAACGAGTGCTAGCATACACGGTACATTTGTAAGCTGCTTAAAGAGTTCCACTTAAGGTAATTAAGTTGTTGCCGTGCTAATTGCATTACAGTGTGTTGATGTGCCCTGCCAGGTCAGCTGCAGTCCAGCTTACCCCTTCTGGCCAGGCTTGGGAGCCTTGCTCTTGAAGGTGCGAGTGGTCCTCTGCTTGAATTTGGGAGGTGCCTTCTTGTCGGCGGGAGCTGCAACGGCTGCGTCTGCCATTTTGTGTAGTTACTGAGAGAGGAGAGGAAGAAGATTGTTTGTTAGTCGGCCATGGCCTTGCTATCACATAGCATGGAGACATGGAGTGTGAATGAAGACATCAGCTAAAAAAAGCCTCCTGTGAAGCATTATCATGGTTTGGTTTGGTTCCTTCATGCTTATACCTCACAGCTACTAACTATATTTACACTCGACTGCAGTAAAATTAGCATGCACTGCCTACTTTTACACTCTGGCTACTGGATTAGACTTAGCAGAGGTCAAAGGTTGTGCATCTAATCCTCTTGGTGAAGTCACAGACTGTACTCCTGATCTTGTGTGGTCTACTTTCCCAGGTTTCAAATCATCAACGAGATTATGCAATAAGCAATCACAGAAGTGTTCACTGAATATCTAATATGTGGTTTTTACAAGTGCCTGCTTTAATTCTACAAGGATATTCTTCATTATTTATATTATAACCAATTATTAGGCTGCTCTGACATATCGTTTTGACATATTTACAATTTAATTGAGTGAATTAAACTGTGTGCCTGGGTTTTCTTGACACAAATGAGCCAATCAGATGTGGATATCAGACCTCCTCGCACCAATACCAATGTGTGATGTGCACATTTATTTTTATATAACTTAGAGAACGTTGTTTCTGTAAATGCCCTAAGAGAAAGGCTGAGCTATGATGAGCGCCAGACATCAGCCCGAGCAGATGTGCTCGACTGTCTCTGCTGCACAACGTAAACTATCCTGACTGAGGTTTAGTGAAATCATGTGCGTCTGTGGTTCAAATAACACAGCTTCATGTAACCACTCCGCCACTCAAACAGTAATCTGCTGCACCACATCCTTAGTCTTGTCATACTGCTTCGGTATAATTTAAGATGAATCACTTTAAATTCTGGTAATAGTTGCTGAAGTCATTTGGCTAAAAGCCTTTTCACCATTCCTCCTTAAACCATAATCATGCAAGGCTTGACAGAGGAAAACCCTTGCGTGTTCATTCCTCGCAAATTAGTATAATGATGTTGTTTTCCACTTGCTGCATTATCAGTCGGCATCCTATCCAGAAGTAACTCTGCAGGTGCCAAAGAGCTGAATCCTGATGGTAAAGTGCCTGCATTTCACTGATAAAGCCATGCGGTCCAAGCTGTAAAACAAGATTCATCCTACCTGGCTCAGAGAGGTGATGCGTCTCAGTAACGATGAGTCAAGCTCTTCCCTCGTTGTCTGTCTTATTAGCCTCTGCCCTGTGCTTTTATACTCTTCCAGTTAATCCCCTCTGACACTCACTTGCTCATTCACAATCCTCAGTTTTGCTCTCTTCTCTTTTTTTCTGTCACCCTCCCTCTCCTGTGTGGCGCTCCCCTCCGTCTCCCACACTTGGGATCAAAGACCAAGGTGTATTTTAAGACAGACTTATGGAGGAGTTAACACGCATGCTTTTAATGGGCATCAGTGCAAAACATGGCAAAACATGTGAGTCTGCAAGATATTTGGAGGTCCTCCCTGGCCTGCTGAAATAGCACTCCGCAATATTTTGAGGTGACTAAGAACCTGGTCTATTTTTCCAGGAAATGTTGGTATGATTGATAGATGCAGTGCTCTGTTTCTGTCCCTATAAAATCTTCCAATTTACTGTCACCTGTTTAATGTCAAAATGAATCCTATTTAAATGTGCCTTAATCTGTAAGAAAAATAGCAGAAGGGCAGGAGGCAATACTGTTGTTGAATTAATTAATTCACTTTGATCAAGCTGTCAACCATTTACTTGTCAGATAAGCTATGGCATTTCCAGTTTTATCAACCTGTATCACAGGAATTCATGAATGTTATTTGGTGGGATCTTTCAGAGTAAGGTACTAAACTGTAATACTATCATGAGATAGTAACAACTTTTGGATTAAACAAACTTTATTCCAGGCAGCCTTTTATGCATTCAGTGCAAAAATCAGATTTTTCAAATGCAAAAAGTCACTCTGCAATTTCATTTCATTTCAGTCTTTTGGGTGCTGTAGCCATCATCCAATTCCATCCTGAACAGTTCCCACTTCCTCTCAGATCATAAAACCAACTGTGTATTTAACTGTCAAACAATGGAGTAAGAACATGTGATTGTCTACAGCAATAATAAGATGACAACTGATATGTTTTAAATGCAAAAGTATTTATAGTGAATAAAAAGGCAAGGCAAGGCAAGTCAAAAGTAGTCGAAGGGACCTACAGTGCTCACTAAAAATGCCCATCTTTACCACAGCAGTCACCCACAAGCCACACCACTAAAAAAAAAACAAAAAAAAAAATGGCAAGCTGCCTTGTTGACCCGCTGGGTTGAAGCACTCAGATTAGCCAGGTGTTATGGATAATGGGTCTTTATTTCAGCTTGATGATGCATTGTAGGATAAGACATAATGCTTAGAGCAAAACATAATTATGTATTATACATATGAGCTTTAAGGTAGTGGCATATTACTGCTGATGATGATGAAGTGCTAAATATTGCAATATTTAAATCCTATAAATCTGGGAATCTAACTGGAATCTAACATTGCATGTCTGTGGTTGCAAACACAGTTTCTAGAGTTTGGCTCGGTGTTGCATTACCCAAGTGTTTTGGGTTTGCAAGATGCAGACTATGTATATTTCTCTGATTTTCTTCTTCGCAAATAAATTATTAATGTTCAAACCTGACAAAAATAGAAATGTTCCCTCTCGAATTTCGTCTGCAGACCTGTTTTGGTGAGAAACACAAAAAATAGAGCCCAAGGAGTGACAGGGACTTTGTCACCGCCGAGCCCTGACAGGTACCGCGGCACAAAGGCTGAGTCAGTGTTATAGTGACACCGACTCCTAAATGTGAATCTGCTCTTTGCTCTGAGATAAAAGTAAGGCCATATGACCTCTCTCACAGCCTACAAGGGTCAGCAGATTAGCAGCTGTAATAGGATTGAACCTCTGACATGGCACTGGGCCCTGTGGCTCTGTGCATACTGCTGCTGTATGTGTGTGTTTAAGTGTGTGTATGTTGTTCATACCAGTGAAGGTTGAAGGTTACCCTGTTAACCCTGATTTCAAGTTGGCTGTGGATACTATTTACAGGCTGTGCAGGGATGCAGGGTATTTTCAGGGTGTTTTTTTAAGTGGGTACTGGAGTGTAGAAAAAAGTACACTTGTGTCATATAAGGTCAGACACTCTACACAAATATTACAAAACAGGGTAAGCTTTCAAATGCTGAAATAAACCACAAATAATTTGGTTTTATGCGGTGTCTCTTTGTAACTACACACTTCTTGCAAAGAACTGGAGTCCTGCTTATGTGCACACAGGAAGGATGCATGCACACAGACTTTATTGCACGTTGCTGCATTTTTTTTTTTTTAATACCTCATCTCATTTACTGTTTTTATTTTTCTTTCTGCAGCATTCCCCCCCAGTCAAAACTACAATTCTTGTTACCACAAAAGCTGTATATTGCAACTGATTTCCACTTCATAACAAGCAGAATTTCAACAGCAGAACATCGAGGATGAAAGATAACCTGATGTTTGCCTTTTTGTCACCCACTTTCCTCCAGTCGTTCCTCTGAGAGCCTGTATATCTGATGCAGATCAACAATTACATGAAGTCATTGTCATATCAGTGACGTGAGGCGAAACGTCAGAGGGAATCCCCATCGTATGAGCTACTGACATAACTCACAGACGGTCATAAGCCGTTTTGCACTCTAAGAAATCCATAATGCAAACACCTCGACACTGACCCACATCATAATTGGTTTGTCATCGACGGCAGTGTGACAGTTCACACTCAGTTTGCACAGTCATTGATGCTCCTTATTGAAAGGTGGAGACCATGGGCGAAGTTATGCTGTCATGTCCATTTATAAAAATTAAAAACAAAGTAAGCAAACAAACAAAAAATATCTTTTAAATTATAATTTTCAATATTGATTTGCACTGACAAATTTGTTGCATTTCTTTTTGTTGTATTATCCTTTGCTTATACAGTTTGTTTCCAGTCTTCTGTCTTTGTTCATCTGTTTTTTCATGCAGTCACTTGTGTGTGAACCAATCTTTGTTAAATGATGCAAAAAATATCCATTTTAACGAATCAATTAGTCTCATATTACATTTTAAAGATCTTGTGTTTCTTCACAATGAAAAAATTCTGCCACTTGGGTGAAATAATTCCACTTGTTTCCAGTGTTAATCAGCTAATTTCCAGAATATCCTTGAATCAAGTATCATTTTCTTGATACTAGTGAGCTGATCTGCCTTGTTTTAACATATTTAAACTTGTTCCCAAAGAAAAAAAAAAAAAAAAAAACTGAAACATGTGAAAATGCGCTGGAAACAAGTGGGATTATCTCCTCCTACTGTCAGTTTTCTCCACTTGTTTTGGAGAAAAACAACATTTTAACACTGAATATGAAACTAAATGAGTAAAAGCATTTTCTTTATGCAGAGAAATCTTTATCAGACAGCTCAGTTATTATTGAGACAATTCCCAAAAATCCAGACAATGCTATATGTTTTTTTTTTTCTCCATCTTCGTGACAGCCTTAACATTTCTTGCCAGCGCTGTTTGTGTACATTGCATAAGACAGCCGTAGACGTTGTCAGGTGAAGCTCGGGCGCAGGCTCAGGGATTAATGCCACATGGTATGGAGTCAGACACCAATGGAGTGCTGCGGTCTAACAGGGTTAAATGTTGTATAACGGCTGATTATTGAGAAAATGGTCACAGCATTACCTCTCACCCTGACCTGGCCGTAATCCAAAATCCAGTAATCTATCAGCCTAAGACTTACCTTCGTTACCAACACCCCCACTCCCACACCCACCTGCATGTACAAATTTCACCTTCACTAAAAACTCCACTCTGTCTGGCTATAATCTGATATGTTGGGACTGTATATTTTCAGAATGAAGTACAATATTCAACAACCTCCTGGATGTTCATTAACAAACTCTAAATACTATTCATCAGTTGTAAGTGGTAAAGTTTTCCACTTGCACCTGGGACAACTTGGGTCAGGGGCAATCTTTATTATCCAAGAGGGGCAATTTGATGCACAGCCAGCAGTAAATACAATCATCAGCAGCAATCAGCACACACCAATCTGCACTCAAACAATTTACAAAAAACAAAGAACTGAAAAATATTATTCAAAAGGCCAGTAGCAGCAGAGAGAGTTTTTATCTTGGCAGAATTAATCAGCGAAGCAACCTGAACGAGGGGCGACTACAGTCAGTGAGGACTCACTGGGTCTTCTTTGCAGCTGTGACTCTGTCCATCCGCTTCTAAAGAATCATTTTCATAGACAAGCCTTCCCATAAATCTCCAAATATGATCTGCAGAAATACCTAGGATCTATGTGTCTTTTTTTTTGTGGGTGTATATTTTTTCACGTTTTATGAATTTGTTTTCATTTTCCATGTCTGTAAAGCACTTTGTGACCATGTGTTTTAAAAAGCGCTATACAAATAAAGCTTCACTTACTTACATACTCGCATTTGTCATTAAGATTTGTGCCTGCACATTCAAACAATCCCTTCTTAGCCGCTCCTGTTTTTCCAATAAGCAAATCAAAGAGAGGGCTAAAACAGACTCAATAAAACGAGAATAAAACATTCTCATAAAGTGGTGTCAACATTAAACTTCTGAGCTTCCAGTAAAAGCACTTTCGCTGGTAAGCCTTTGCACAAACAACATCAGTATTTGGTTCAAAAGTTAACTCACCATATTTCAACAGCCTGGCCTTAAACAGCAGGGGGAAGAGGGAGACGCTCCTTCCTAAATTCAGTTTTCATTTAATTTGTTTCGCTCCAAGAGGGAGTGTTTGCACCAGACGCTGAACATCCACCACTGGACCAGAGTTAGTTTCATCATCACTGAGCAGGGACACAGTGACAGAATCACTGCAAACTTAATGATACGTCTGAGGAGGGGATAAAATTAGACAGATTATGTATCAAGTTACCTATGCAACAAAGAAGGGGGGATTTACTTTGCATTTATTTGTTTTTAAAGCCTCCTACATTTTGTTTCATTTCCCCCACATCATCACACATCACAGTTCTGAGACGTTTCGTATTACTGCTGCTGCTCAAACAATTTCCTGAAATTCACCCTTAAAGACTTTTTGTTCTTTTCTGACTCTTATTGGAATCCGCCCCCCGGCTCTGAGGATTAAATAGCTGCCAGATACACTCTCACATCCCTCTTTGTCAACTATTCATCCATCCATCCTATCCATCCAGTCATCCGCCCGCCCTCTCGATCTGATTAGGCAGTGAGGGATATTTTCACTGCCGGTCGCTCCACTGTGATTCTGATGAATCGAAAACAGGAGCTTAAAGATGACAGAACAAATCCATTTTCCTTGTGGCATTACTTCTCATTTTTCTCTGTTTCTCTAACTGGTTCTTGTAATTTAAAAATTAGCACCTGAATGTAAAATAACAAATGAAATGCTGAGTTTGTTGAACTCAGGGATCTTAGACATGTGATGCAAGTGACAAGCAGCCGAATGAAGAAGTGAATGAAGTTTTCCTTCTTCCTCCTTTTAAGCTGACATGAGTCTTTACATAGATTTCTAGAATACGTCATAATAAGTGGTATCAAACTGAGGCACTATAAGTGACGTGAGAGCAGGGTTTTTCAGCAGGGCAAAAGCACAAACTGTGCTCTGAAATCATTTTTATTTTGGTGGTTGTTTGCCCTGTGATGACCCCCCAGCTAGAGGTCATAGTGTGCTCACGTTTTATTTACTTGTACATCAGTGGTTACAAGAAACACTGGAGATGGACTGAGGCTGAAAATTAAAAAGCACACACTTCCAGACTGCCCTAATTACAGAGAGTGAGCAACGTCCATAGGTATAATCATTGTACAGGAAGTGGTGGTGAGTCCATATGCTGTTTTCCTGCATCCTTCCATGAACATCATGAGAATTAGCCACTGTAACATTCGATGGGGAGTTTGTTTGGAGCACAGATGTTGCCTCACGCTCAGACGTATGCATAAAGGCTCATGCATGATGATAGGGTGTTATTTTCAATTGCTGCAAAATATTTTTCTTTGCTCTGGGTTTGATGCACATTAATTTATCTAATATGAAATATCAGTTGAGTAACCTGACTTTACTCTGGCTGATATTAGTATTTAGGTTGGGGTTAACATTTTATTTTATAACAGTTAATTTATACAGTTAAATAGCACCATATTATTTTGTATATGAAATTAGCCACTTTCCCACTGCAGGGTACGGCTCAACTTGGCTCAACTTGCCTTTTTTTGTTTTCCATCAGGTAAAAGTTATAGATAGGTTTAAAAGGTGTTGTGAAAGCACTGCAGACCACCGTTTGGTCAGAGAGAGTTTCTTCAGTTCTGTGGGGATTCCCCAAAAACTTGGTATTTCACCCGGTGGCGATGCCTTACGTGTTGCGTCACACAGAGTTTTGTATGCCTGATGCACATTCTCGAGTCATCTTGACACTTTTTGGATAAGCTTGCAAAACCGTACCCTAAAAAGTTGTTTCTTAACTAATATTTGCCTCAACCCTTAATTGAGACCTCAAGCCTAATTGTAACTTCAGACAGGGATTATTTTTTATGCTTTGGTGATTATCGATTCAAGATGCTACGCTTAGATTTTTTCTCCTCACACTGCTGACACAGCTGCAACCATGACTCGACTTCCTTGCAGAGTTTCAAACACTAAACAATTTCTAACAACAAAAATGTAAACGATGACAGAGCACGCCGAAACGTGCACTGCTACATCCTTCAGAACCAGCGCCCATCCAGGTGAAATACCAAGAGTTCCCAGCTCCATGTACAACCAGGAAATACCAATCTATGTAAAAAAAAAAAAAAAAAAAAGTATTTTTTTTTTTCAGCAAATGTCTTAGTTACACTAATATTGTTCATGTGAAGCAGCCACTTGGAGTTTGTCATGTCAATCTTAGCATGAGATAAATTTGCAATGAGCTGCAGTCAATGAGGAGAACGACTGAGGACGAAATAGAAAACTGTTTGCAACGTTTCTTTTTGAAAGAGCAACGGCCAATGGGGAAACTCCAACACGCAGCCGACCAATAGTAGCCTTCCCATTACTGCCCGGCCACTTCCGTGTTTAGCATTTGGCAGGTAACATGTCATGCAACATCATCACCCAGGCTAATTTTGATCACTGCTATGTGATCCAGCCAAAAACGGATCAACGATGTGATGTTTTCTTTGTTCTGTTTTGTTTAGTGTCTGTATAGTCCCACAGTTCTTATATAAATTTATCTATGTATTCCACAGAGGCCGTCACTCCTTAATACATGCTCTAGTTTGTGATATAAGAGTCGCTGCACCCTTGGCACCAGTGTAGGTTATTCTCATCGTCATGATACCCTCTTATCCTTAATGGGTTTGGCAGCTTAGGAAGCATCTTGCTGCATGTTTACTGCTATCATGATGTATTTTCTCAGAAGAGCTCTCTGCTGCGTGGAATTACCTGAGAGCAGAAAATGTATGCCACAACTATTCTTGACACACCAAGTTTCAGTCCAATGAATGTTTTTAATATAACACACACACACACGCACACACACACACACACACACACACACACACACACACACACAAACAGGGAGCACTGAACCAGTCCATGAAAAAGGAGAGGTGAAAGAGAGCAAAGAGGGGAAAAAAGGCAGCACAAAAGTTAACAAATTGAAATTAAATCATCATGATGCAACTGTGTATGGATGTGCACGGTGTAAGGGAGTAGGTCTGTGAGATCCTGTTTAAATATTTGTGCAAAACTACAAACAACGCCACTATTCCCTTGTGACTTCTCTAAATTCATTTGATTATGTAGTGCATGATTTTGATTTGGATGTCTGCTTGGCATGGGTAAAATGAGAGAGTGAAATCATATAACCGATTTTATTTTCAGTGCTATATGTAAATATTGAGACTAAACGATGAATTGTGCATTGGTACACACACATACTGCTGTTATTGTAAAGCTTATTTTTAGTTAAAGTTAACCCTTTTCAAGTCCATGCCATAGAGATAAAGATATTTGTACAACTTTTCTTCCCATTTCTTCCTTTTTTATCCATCTGAACCAAAACTGAAATTTTCAATATGATAAACTTTTAAAACTCGGACATTTGTTTTACATCTTCCTTATTTTCCCTCCATGTTATTTCTTTCAGTCCACTCCTTCCCCTTCGGTCACTTAAGAGTGAATTTTTCCTGCATCACTTATTTCAACAACCACTATGAAATATACATGAAGTGACGGGAGTTTAAAGCTGCGGCGTGAAACAACCATGATAATTCAACATATGTTCACAGTAACACATGCTGTGATACGGTGATCAAACGACTACATTGGTTGTTTTCATTTGCGCACAAGAAAGCACTCATGAAAGATTGAGGACACCAGAACCTGACGTGTCATGAGAACACAGGGTCCTTTAAGCTGTTTATGAGTTTATCTGCAGTGGCTCTCTTTTTAACCTAGTTCACACAGGGAAGGCCATGACGAACAGTATTTGACTTGGATGCTGCTTACGTCATGACCTGCACATGGATTAATCCTTAAAAAAGGTCAAGAGTCACCACAATCCATAGAGAAACAATAAGTTTTCATTTTTTGCATCACTGTAATTTGTATTTCACCGTGCTCATCAACTGTATGAACTCATTCTCTTTGCTTCCTCATAGCACTGATATTAGTGAATGAAACATACTATGACATTAAACTGATGCCACCCTCCTTTGTGAATTCACAATACTTGTCCACAAGGAGTCAGAAATGACTAAAATCAGTCTTTTCCACTTTCTATCGTTCATGTTTTCTGTCTTTCTGCCTTCTGTCTTTGTGTCTGCCATCTTTCCATAGCGTCTCCTCCACTCTATAATGTTCCCCGGAGGGCTTTAGTGTCAGGAATGTTATGAACACCAGCTCTAGTTTGCAGCCCAGCATATGAACGTGTCGGCATCCTTGTAACTTAAAGATGGTTAGGTTCAGTTCCCGTTCAGTAATGTGGTTGGAGTTAAAGCCTTAAAACACCAGACTGTGAAATAACATCTCATAGAGACATTTATTTGAAGGGTGCCAAAATCACAAAGTGTACCGTAGGCTATGAGAGGCTTTTTTTAAATGGATTGAATTGGACTGGATTCAGTAGTGAAATAGCCTGGAGTTTTACACTGACATAATGACAGAAACCCAAAGGAGAAAGAGAAAAGCCTAGGAAAAAAATAGAAGCCTGGAGGAATAAGGAGCAAGGAGCAATAAAGCCTTTACTGTGATTAAATTTACTATAAATTAGATCTGAATTTATATATCAATTCTGCCTGACAAGTGGGTTTCTTACAAGTCTGTTAAGTCAAACCTTTACTTTATGCCATAGTGCTTTCACTGTAGTGTTGTAGTCAGTGTGGATGAATTTCCATGGTCCTGCACTGTGAGGGGTCATATGCTCATGTAACATTGTTGTGTCTGTGAATTGCAAAGAAGTCATAAGTCTGAGAGGTGAAGCATTGCTCCAATTTGCAGCATTAGTGTTTTCCTTGTGAAACATGACTTAGCCTCAGCATCATGATACACACTCTCCTTGCTCACGTGGTTCAGACGAGGTCGCAGCACCACTTTTAACCTACACAGAAAAGCCCTGCTGGTGTCTATTGTTATCATAATCCAGTTATGATTCCCCAAGGGGCCCCTTTACTCATAGGAAGGTGTGAGAACAGAGATGTCTGAGTGTCACAACAGAATTGCATAATATAATCCATGAGGCGTGAATAATGCTGCTCAATTACAGGGCTCGTTTTATTTCTTTAATAATGCCTGCTGATTTACTTTACCTTACCTTATTTTATTTTATCTGAACATTTCATAGTCATCTTCACCTTTTCATGCTGTGCACTGTGCTACTTTGTTGTACTACTGGTACAATAAAACCAACCTGAGCCACAGGATTTTCCCATTATTGCCCATGTTAACACATTTAGACAAGTTCACAAGTTATTTCTGGTGGCCATTGTAATTATTCAAAAAGTATATTTTAACTTCAGAGTTGTTAAATAACATGTTTTTCATGTATCCATGCATGTTTTTTGTTTTTGTTTTTTCATTTTTCAAGCTGTGAGAAACTATTTGATGCTTATCCATACAGTTCTGTACACTGAATTACAGAGAGAGACAGTTTATAGCTTCAGTCTATAACTTCAAACTATCGTAACTATTACAAACAACCTTTTTGAACAACATACCAGAGACTGGATCAGCAGTATTTCCATTAAATATTAATATAACTTTACATCAGATGCTCTCATATTTGACATTGGGATAACTGGCATTGGGTTAGCTTTTTTAAAATTTACTTTATTGCAAAATTTATTTCACTGAGTGTCCTCATAACAGTGGAGCAGGGCTGAGTTTGGAGAGGTGTTGTGTCCCTCATGTGGTGAATTAACTGAACTGCATCCCAGTTAATCCCTGGTCCCATCAGCGGCCACACAAGCTTCCCTGCAAGCTATATGCAGCCTGCCTGAGGATAAAGGAGCGTATTAACCAACCTGCTATTTAAGTCATTTACAGGCACGCACACCAAAACCCACAGCAGATTTATGTAACATATTGCTGTACAAGACGTTGAGGGCAAGATTGTTCAGAGGATGCTGAAAAAGAACCATCAACAAGGCATGTCAGTGTTAAGAGACATAATGAATCATCAAAGAGAGGGATGTTGTGTAGACAGAGGGACAAAAACAAAGTACAAGGCCACACACACACACACACACACACACACACACACACACACACACACACACATGCAATGTTAGAGCTGAGCATGTAATACAGCCAGGTGCAATATCCACATTGCAAAGGCTGCAATTTTTTGATAAAGGTAAAAAAAAAACAAAAAAAAAAAACCAACAACAACATTGCTGCATTACAAATTAAGTGTTGTGATGCTGCAAAGATGCCCTGGCCTACAAATTCATTCTCCAGAAATAAGAAAACATGTTGCAGACCCCAGAAAAAAACATCTCATCATTATTTTATTATTTTTTCTGTCAGAGAAAATTGAAATTATTATGCAAAAATTATGATTCCCAATAAAATCAAGCATCATATCACAATTCCCATATTTCCCAATTCCCATTTTTACTTTATTTATTTTAACATAATGTATTTTTACTATATTGTTCATTCACTGTCACTATATGTGAACAAACACAGTGACACGTAGCACAACACTCCAGCTTATCAAGCTTATCAACACCTGTTTGGTTCCCATGAAGCCTCCAGTCACAGCCGAGCAAAGTTGCAGCAACGGCTGCCAAGTGCCATGCAATGACCGCTGAGACTGAACAGAGGGGACTCGGCTACTTGTACAGAGTCAAACAGCTGCAAAGTCTTCTGGGCATTTCTCGGCTCGCCTTCGTTTACCTGTCTCCCTGTCAGTCGAATTTGCAAAACATGCTGATCTCTCTGTTTCTGTCCCTCCTGGTCTCTTCTGCCGTTGCCACAGAGAAAGGTAAGACTGGCGGCTGCATATGGTTTGCCTTTTGAGTTAAGTGCATGTTGACCTCTGGCAGTCAACAGCTACAGCTCCTCTCTGCGCTCGGTCAATCTTGTTAATATGATTTTCATGTCATCAGTGTTTTAAGTAAATTCTTGAGTTTTGTCTCCATGAAAATATGATCTCTCCATGTTGCAGAGTGCTATCTGGCATGCAGAACTGAGTGGACTTATCTGTCCAATGTGTGTCCATGTCTTGCCCTTATCAGACAGTGCCCTCCCCAGGCTAACGGACACCAAAGCTGCCGAGGCCTTCATTGACTCTGCTGAAGTGGTGGTCATCGGGTTCTTGGAGGTCAGATGGGTCAATCAGCACAATAAGGAATGAACTAGGGAGCGAGAAAGGTCAGAGATATGTAAAGTGGTACTCGGATGAGTTTTGAGGCATCTTGGGAACAGACCCACAGGGACTGCTTCATGGGTTAGGGCTATTACACTGACACGCATATGTGGCAAACCAGACCTGACCAGGACAAATTAGGCAAGCTGTGAGGGCAAAAAAAAAAAAAAAAAATCCAGCATTCCTTTGCATGCTTTTTACTTGCACTTGTAGTCTGGGTGATGCTGTCATGACTAGATTTTAGAGGGTGGATATGTTTCCTGCGGCCACACCTTTGGCATAGAATCTGCTTTCCTGTCAGTAGTTCATGGGATACAGGGTGGATAGCTGTCCCGCAGAGACGAGCCCTTTGGCCAAACTCTGTGTCCGGGGTAAGATGGTCGGCTGCTGGACAGGAAAACTCAGACGCATCTGAGGATTTCTGGGATTGGCTCAATTGACTCTCTTGTAAACAAGTGCAAAATACAGGGAGAGGTTCACGAGAGGAGAGCAGTGAGAGTGAGAGGGAGATCTGGACAGAGAAAGCGCATGAGTATAAAAATATAGCTGAACCTTCATGCTTAAGGCAATAACAGACCAAAATATTGCTCTTGTGACTCATTGGGAATGAATGCATATTATAGGCTGTATGATGATAAAACGGATTTCCAGAGCACATGCTGCAGTGTGTTTTCATCTAAACCATAAAAATAGACGATATGATTCACCATCCTTTGAGTGAGCCCTCATTTCTCAGTCTATCGCTGTCTGCCTCACCCTTCTCCCCCTCTCCCCCCCGCCCCCCTGTGTCTCAGGGAGAGGAGAGCCATGGCTATAAGGAACTTGTGGCAGCTGCTAAGCGGGTCGACACTGTCCCCGTAGCGATGTGTGCAGAGAAGGAAGTGTGGGCTGACCTCAGCATTACATCAGACACCATCACCATTTTCAGAAAGGTATTCCACATCACCATGACTAAGTCCTCTGTGGAGCATTAGCATGAACGCTCCCATTCAAAAGAGGGGCAAGTGCGTCCCTGATGAATCAAATATGAAAGATGGGACCAGATGATGTAATATAAATCTCCTTTTGGACCAGCTTTGTTACTCACTGTCAAGACTTAACAATTTTCCATCTAGAAAGCCTCTTATAGTCATTTAATTTTTTAATGTAACATCTTTATTTACTTATTATTATTATTTTGTCTATTTACTTAATTGCCCTACTAAGTAATGTCATTTTTGGTTTTGAAAGAAATGCATTCATTTGTTCATTAGTAATTCAACAGCCTAGACATTGACATTATACTATTACTTTTTGAAATGACTTTTTTTTTTCTTTCAATATGATTGCTGAGGCCAAGTTCAGCAGCCATGACTCCAGTACACACTGTGCACCCTTAAATATGAGGGAAGTCAGATTGTTAGTGAATTACATTGTTGCAATACTGCAGCATCTGAAAGACTAAACAGCACAATTATCTTCATTTGCACTTAACTTAATTAGTTTTATCTAATAGCATGGTAACAACACAGTGTGTTGTTGGTTGTTTGGTGCCATTGCTTTTGAAAATGGGGCTTTGCAATCACATGTAAAGATTGAGTTAAAGGTGCACTACACCAAATTGCAGAGAGCTAATGTGATGAGGATCCGTGAAGTGAAATGAGGATCTTTTAGGTTCAACTGAAAAACGTTCAGGAGTAAACATCTAATTTATCAATGAGTCGGTCCATCAATGCGAGCAATACAGACCAAACCATCAAATTACATTATGTTTACGCCATGTTTTTGTCAGTTGAGTCTAGAGGGTTCTCACTTCAATTGGTCCTCTGAAATTTTGCATAGTGCACCTTTAAAAGCAGATATTTTGGTAACAGTAATTTATAGTGAAGTTGTTGCTGTATTTTCTGATCAATTTATTACTATTTTTGTAGGGGTAAAAATTTTTTTAAAATTTCAAACCATGACAATTTTTCAAGGTTTTGTTATGATGATGGAGATGACTGTGTGTGTGGTGTGTGAATGTGTGTCTAGGCAGATAATCATCAGGAGAACCTTGTTCTCACTGAAGCCAAGAAGGTGGAAACCGATGGTCTTGTAAACTTCATCACCATCAATGAGGTCCGCTACGTCACAGACTACAACCAAGTGGTGGGTCCATGTGTCTTCACCAGCATCTGCCTGTGTCTCTCTTTCATTTAATAACACCTCACTTCTCTCATTTTAACCCCGCATCTGTGCCTTTTTTCTCCCCTCAGACAGCGGTGGGCTTGTTCAATTCAGAAGTGAAGACACACCTTCTGCTCTTTGCCAACAGAGGCAGTAAGGACTATAACGAGCTCAAGGAGCGACTGGCGGCTCTGGCTCCAGAGTTCACAGGCAAGGTGAGAAAAGTCACAGATCTATCTCACCTACAAAGCTGTCATTTTAGTTTGTAGTGTTTGTTTCTTTGTCACACAGCTCTGTTTGGGTGGGTTAATTAAATTAAGGATTATAAAGTCTTACATTCACTATCTGCCATCAGTCAAACATAGCAAATTATTTTTTGATAGATAGTTATATAGATACATAGATTCATAGATATATAGATAGATTGAACTTTATTGTCCATTTCTGAAAACTTGTCTTTGAAACAAACAAACAAACAAACAAACAAACAAAAAGCCACCCAGTATAAAAACAGTTTAACTTTCAATGTAAATATTCAGTTTCTGTGGTTAGTTCATTGAATCCATATTAAGTTAAATGGAGTCACAAGGTCAGCTGTGGTGAGTGTTGAGTCTCTGCTCCAGTTCTTGTTTGTAAGGATAAACGGGGCCCTGAAGTCCAACTCCCGCTCGCTGGGCTACTTCGGCCTCAAGTCAGGTGACCTTCCACGGGTCGGCATCTACGATGGTGACTCCGACATGAAGTGGCTCTTACCTGAGGGGGAGATTTCTACTGAGCGAGTCCGTGAGTTCTGCCAGTCTTTCCTACGAGGGGATCTGAAGGTAAGCAGATGTTAAGGTTCTCCCAAAGTTTCCCAAATCTTTCCTAATGACTGGATGTTTTTTCCAACAGTCTGATTTGTCCAGGTCAGGCTCTACATACTGGTAGTAGTCTGTCACCAAGGACACATCCCGTGTTTAAGATTTAAATCTTTCTTATTGTTTCTCAGGGCTGAGGCTGTATTCTCTCATGGCAGACTCATTTTTAAACAAGTCTAGCCAACACTCTCTTTGGCAGGTCATATGTTGTTAGAAGGGAAAAAAAAAACAGCGGAACAAATGGATAAAAGAACAATTCTGGGAAAGAGGCTGAGAAAAAGATGACAAAAAGCGAGAGCCAGACTGGCAGCGTACACCCAAGGAGAGCGGTGAAAATTAACTTGCCACTACAACTGTCTGGTGCAAAGTGTAAGTGCCACACAAAAGACAGAAAACCTCAGTCGTTACCCTCACTTCCTGATGGGTGTCATCCCACGCAAAGAGCTCTGCAAGGAGACAGAGGAATAAGGATTAATGTCACGAGCAGCACTAAAACACTATAATGAAAAGGCCAAGATGAAATTATATTTCAACAAAGCCAAATGGATCTTACTCAGCACATGATCTAACACAGAAAATGGAAACAATTATGCCATGATACACGATTCAATCCTTGGCAAATCCATTGGTTCTCTTCTTGTATAATATACATTAAACCACAATTAATAGCCAAGGATTTTACTAAGAGACTGACTTTTCATTACTTATTTAAAATGCATCCTTCAGTTCAGGATGCTCAACAGCTCCTTCCCTTAACCTCCTCAAATCTGCCAATCCCAGGAGGATTGGAGGAAGTCACCATTTCAAATGCATGCTGATTTGCTGAAATCC
Organism: Myripristis murdjan; assembly: GCF_902150065.1. NCBI lineage: Eukaryota > Metazoa > Chordata > Actinopteri > Holocentriformes > Holocentridae > Myripristis > Myripristis murdjan. The sequence goes on from NC_043980.1 coordinate 16,515,053, forward strand.
ACAAACTTTATTTTAAATTCTAGTGGATCTCAGGAGGTTTCCAAAGATACCAAATGTGTCCTGCTGAAATAAAAGGAAATGTGCATGAAGTGATGCACAAAGCAACTTGACATTTTCTAGTTGATGTTGTGGAGCAGTGACTAAACAATGGCATCTTGGGTTTCAATATGTGTGATGTAGCTTTTCCTACCTTTGAAGCGATTTAAGACGAAATTTGAGGGAAAATTCAGTTCAAGGGGTTAAGTAGGTTTTATTTCAGGTCGCTATTTTGCACATTGCAGCTTCACTACAACAGAAATATCTTATATACTGTTACCAAACCATTTCACAATCTTGATAGCTCACCTAAAGCTGTTTTCTGTGCTTGCTCTCTCTGGACACACATCTCCAGCTGCTGTTTGAGCACAGTTTCACATGTGCTGTGTGCAAATGTAGCTTTCAACAGGGTTGAAAGGGAATGATTATGCTGTATCTAAGCCAGGACAATCCAGCCTATCAGGACGGTGCTGCCAGGAGTGTGTCCATGGTTTTACTGCTGCAACAGCTCATCTGGGTTGTAGAGTTTCTTGCTTACTTTAAAGTCCCAGAACTAAACAAACTAGCTTTTATCCTAAATGCCGAATTCTAAAAATTAAATAAATCAGTACTTCTGTAGACACGAGTTAGTCCAAAATGAAGCCAGAAGTAATTCAACAAATAATTAGCAAGGAGAAAAACAACATCCTTGTGATATCCAGGTGTTGAGCTTTGCACTGAAACAGGTTTCAGCCCTAACCTGGACTTACAGTATACATCTATATGAAAATGGAAAATTAATACGACAGCAACAATAAAGTAAACATACCCCATACTATAAGTACTGTCAGTGGACTTGAGGTAGATGATATTGCACATTGCCCCAGCACAGCATTTGTCTTTTTAGTCTCATCTATATTTGCTGTATTTTGCCTCATCATGTCTTTTTTCCTTCTTCAGGAGGTGAAGCAGGCAGGAGCTGAAGCCAAAACTGAGCTCTAGAAGTGGTACCGGGAACATGACTGAATTAATATTTGATGAATAAATATCTGTAAAAATGGAAGAGGAGTTTTTATCTGTGTGAAATCTTTCTGCTGCTTCGTGTTGAACCGTCTGTGTCTGTCTTGCAAATTTTCCAACACAAAAGGAAACTGTGGAAAGTGTGTGTTTGCATGTGTGCGTGTGTCTGTGTCTCATGCCTCACTTATGTACCCGTGTATGTTATGTTTTGTCTGTTTATGCGAGTGTGAGCCTGTCTGCGGTGCGGAGAGCTTACCGCAGGTCACTGGCCACGAGCTGCTGGCAGAGTTTGTTAGTCTGTCCGCTGATGTTATCTTCACAACCACAACAGACCAACCACAGAGAGACTGACAGACAACAGAGAGGGAAGAGACTGGCATGCACCACTGAAGCTGCCTGAGAGCACAAGATGTGGCAGCTAGTGCGAGTCTCTCATACGTTTTATTTGGATAGAAGAGTTTCGAGTAAATGAGGAGACAAAAAATAATCAGTGCAGGGAAAATTAACCTTCGGCAAGTAATACGCCAACAAATCCAAAATGAAGTTAATGAGGTTTAACTTGAAGACATCAAACTCTAAATGAGGGCTAAAAGAGAGGAAATGAAGCTATAAGAACTATAAAAGTTCTATAAAAGTACAACAGATGGGCTGCAGACATCAAGGGTGAAAAAGTTTGGGCTTATCCCGGAAAATTCCTTCAAAAGAGAAGGGAATTTCAAACCCCAGACTGGAATCTGTATAATAAGCAGTGTTGTATAGCCAAACGGATACAACAGCCGGAATAGGGAAAGCTCTGGCTGGCAGGTGGGAGTTTCTCACAGGCTAGATGGAAATATACAATATGTGTAGCTTGCTATATAAAGTTCTCCATGCAAGCATGTAAATTTGTGGCCGTACCCTGTAACTCAGACAATCCACAGTTGAGGCAACACTGGAGAAAAGGCCTCCACAGGGTTGAGAGGAATTGGGTGATGACAGCTGGTTGAAGCTTTATTCCGTCCATACACAAGCTGTAAGTTGAAACGGAAAGCTGCAGCCTTCGTGTCTGATTTGCTGAGTCACATCCAAAGCCGCTGTGAAAATTAATGTGTTTTGTGATGCATTATGTCTTGTGAGAAGTGCATATTTGTATAACAATTAATTTTAAATACTAGTAACTTTATGGCAACTGTATGGCATAGTAGAAGCATAACGTTTAGTTATTCATATTCAGATATTTGTTGTGTTTTTTATTATCACAGTGGCATTTTACTGACAACTAACATACCATTAAATGACCAACCAATAATCCACCTCAGGCTTCACATCACGCCAAACACCACCACTTAGCTGCTCTGATACCACAGTTAACAACACTATCCCATGGTTTACCGCTCAAATAGATCCCTAACAATTTCTAATGTATTGCATTTTTGCATTATTTATTGGCTATTCCTCAGTAATGGGAAGACGTTATACTTTTCCCATTTTTTTGTTATTAACAGCTTTTCATTTTTGAAGGTACAAAACACAGCAAACATTAACTATACTTTTTGACAGGTGTTGGTTGCCATGGTTACAGGGTAGAAAACCATGGCAGTAACCATGGCAGTGATGAATAATGAATAAGAAACAGACATTCCCAAGCAAACAGCAGGTAACAGTTGACTGAGAGAGGGAAAAAAAAAAAAACAGGGAAAAGACAAACAAACAGTGAAACAAAATCCTGTGTTGTGTACAACCCACCATTTTTACTGACTTGGAAAGCCGTCCCGCTCCAGGTCTAATGTCACTGGGTGTGGTGGAGCGTGGAAAGACCTTCTTTTAAGATAGCCCCTGTATGCTTTTTCATGTTTGAATATATAGACCTCAGAAAAACACTTTACTAAAGGATTAAAAGTCCACTGCAAAAACCATAGACAGGACAGTTGAAGTCAATTTTCAACAATGCTAGATTCTTGTTCTAAGGCTTCATTAATGCTTTAGTTTTAATGAAGGATATTATAAATTGTCCAATAGCATGTTACGTAGTATAGCCTGTGTAAACATTAACAGCACACAACACAATTCACCATTCACAGAATACAGCACAATGGACTGTATGTGCAATTTAGAAACATGAAAAAGTCCATCTGAAACAAAATTATCCTTATATTATATGAATATATAATATAAAGCCACATTAAAAACACACATGTCCACATTAAAACACACATGTAAAATACAAATGGCTACCTTTACACTGCATGTACAAAATACACTACTAATAAAAAGTTAGGGATATTTGGCTTTTGGGTGAAATTTATGGAAAATGTAAAAAGTTCATTCTACAGTGATATTATATCATGAAAGTAGGGCATTTAAGTAGAAGCATACACTGGTGATTTCCTCATCTCAAACAATTTCTTGAAACAAAAGCCAACAACAGTGGTGGGTATACCACAACAAAAAATGTCAGTGTCAATAACTTGTCATGTGCCCTTGAGCATCAATTACAGCTTGACAACGACGTCTCATGCTGTTCACAAGTCGACTTATTGTCTGCTGAGGCATGGCATCCCACTCTTCTTGAAGGGCGGCCCTCAGGACATTGAGGTTCTGGGGTACAGAGCTCCGAGCCTCTATACGGCGACTCAGCTGATCCCATAGGTTTTCTATGGGATTCAGGTTTGAGAAAGTGCAGGCCACTCCATCTGAGGTACCCCAGTCTCCAGCAGCCGTTCCCTAATGATACGACCTCGATGAGCTGGAGCATCAAACACCTGATGTGAATTTTGCCGTTAAACTCCTTGTTAGAGAACAGCAACTTGTGCAAAAAGTACTGAAACACTGAACAGTTGGACATGTGCATTTAAAAATTTACAAAGGTCACATTAAGTTCACCTGGAAAGGTTATAATGCATTTTAGGTTCATCCTGAAATTTCAGCCAAAAGCTGAATATCCCTAACTTTTTGTGAGTAGTGTATATGCAAATAACATGTAATACAAAATGCATCCATAGAAAATCCTGAATTCATACACCGATGCAATACAATAATACACGTATGTATTATTGTTGTGCATTGGACACTGTTGCATACTGTTGCACTGTGCAGTCTGTGTGGTTTGAATTTACCTTTTATTTTCTTTATTTTCAGTAATTTCACCTGACCCTCAGTTGCACCAAAACAATGTAAAGCAAATTTACCCCAAAGCAGTTTTAGCTCTGCAAGCAACAGTAACACAAACTAACTTGCTCTCTAATTTTAGGCATCCTCCCGAGAGTGTGTTTCATCAGAAACTCGAGTGTTGTTGCATTGCACATGTTTACGCAAGACAAAGAAGCAGACACGAAAGCTCTAATTTACTCTGAGGGTATTTATTCTTCTCTTATTGCTGATTTATTTTGTATATAGGACAGAAGCACTGCAGATCGACAGTGGCTCTGCCAGTTCACAGAATAGGAGCTGTGGTCACTCTGGAGCTAAAACCTTTGACAGTGGCTATGGCGGCTCTGAATACAATAAGCATGGCATTTCCTAAGCTGGGTTTGAGGTTAGAGGCTGGGATGGTTCTCAGGACAGTGACTATGAGGGACGTGACATGAGTGCTCTGGCTTGTAGTTATAATAATAGCTGTGATTGCTCAAATCCTAGCTATGATGCACCATAGTGTTACAGTTCAGGGATAGTGACAGTGTTCATAATGAAGGGGAAATGTTTGAGGTCTCCAAATCAACCACTGGTATTGCACAACTTCAGGTATGCTAGCGATGGTGAAGGATACGCGGGTGAGGGTGGTGGTGAGGAAAAGTCTGCCTTTCTTTCTGAGGTTTTCCTTACACATGTCAACACATGTCGTATCTGAAGCCACTCTACTCCATTTCAAGCTGAATTTCAAACTACCAGTGAGGGAAACTGTGATCCGCCAAATCAGTAGGGAGCAGAAACTCAGCTGTTTCTGTCCAAGGTGCCTCAAGAGGTAATTGTTCCCACACTTTCCTAACATAATACAGTACCAACAAGATCACAGGTGATGTCTGTTTTTCCTTTCTCATGTTTTTCATGCATGTTTTTCCATTGTGATGCTGATGATATTCAAATCTTCATCCCCATCAAGCACAACATGTATGTGCTATTATACATTGGATGTCTTCAAATTCCCAGATGGTTTTTAGTGTTCTTAACCTAAATTTTGACAACTGCATCATCTTTACTTTGGTCTCTTGCTAATCACTCATATCAAAAACACCATCAAAACTGCTTTTTATCACTTTCTTAATATCACTAAACTTAAAAATGCAAGCCCACACTATGCATGGCTGATGCAGAAACATTTGTTCATGCAGTTGTCACATCCTGCCTCAGTTACTCTGATGTGTTGTCTTCTCTGGTCTGCCTGTCTTTAGTACCAAAGGTCTTCAGGTGGTCCCAGAGTGAATCCTGACTAGAACGAGGAAGCTTGATCACATCACATCTGTCCTGGATTCCCCTCATTGGCTCCCAGTTCATACCAGGACAGCCACCCACATGAGTATGAGTACGAATGCCTTGTATGAGTGCTGCTATCTTCCTCCCAGGTGTCCCCACCCCCCTCCACTGGCCAGTCCCCCTCCATCCCCTTCATCCCTCTCTCTCATCGTCATCTCCCTCGCCCTGGCTCTGTGGCTGCTCATCGTCCTGTGTGTCTGTGGCTTGCCGCCTGTCATGGCCAAGGCCTCCTGCTGCTTCTCTTGTCTTATTTTATCTGCTCGTGTGTTTCCCTTTGCATTATGACTGTATTGTTTGTAATCTGCTCACAGGGTCAGCACCTATTACACACATGTCTGGCCATGAAGGGGTCTCCTCCAAAATTTCTTCCACTCTGTTACCCCCTCTGTCATACCTCCCAACTTCATGTTTTACACTTTGTCACTTTATTGCACAAATACAATAAGTAAATAAATAAACAATTGGTTTGATAAAAAAAAAAGTCCTCTATTTTTTCTCTGTTTGACATGTTTGTTTGTTTGTTTTTTTGTTTGTTTTTGTTTTTGTTTGTGTGTGTGTGTGTGTGTGGATTAAGTCAGGGGGTGTCATCCTATTTGTTGTAAACCCGTTGTCATGTAAATCTCTTTGAGACTGTCAGCAGTCAGTGACAACATTTTAAATAAACTTGACCTTGAATGTGAACTTCATGTAGCTCACTGAGCGTTAACAACGCTGCTCTTGACCTATAGATAGCCTGGTGCCTTTCTTAATGTATGGCTTCAGTGATTGATGCTTGGTTTTGTTTGTGGTTTGTAGGGTTTGAGGCCAGAAGGAGCTGAGCTCTGTTATGTTGCTGCTTTAGGTCTATGTGTCTGAATCCCAGTGTAGACTCCACCTCAAGGTCAGCTCAGTTCTTCTGTTTATTTCTATCAAATTTCTCTGTGTGGATTCTTATAGGAACCTCTGCACAAATGCAATGCACAACTTGTTAGATGTTAAAAATATGACAAAGATATGGGAGGAAGGTGAAGACACTGAATGATTAAAAAATGAAAAACAGTAATAGAAACTCCTCTGTTGAGTTTCAACATATGTAAACCATTTTTTTTTTAAATTATTAAGTAATGAACTATGCAAAATTACATCAACACTTAATTTCATTGACACAAAAACATACATTTGGATTCCAGTATATCAGTGATGATAATATATACACAATGTGTGCAAAACAGTAACATGCAGTTACATGCTGTATATATATACATACTCTATATATATACCCGACACACACTGTCACACCTGTTACTATTATTCACCTTTCTACTATCAACCAAAGAGCAAATGTCAAAAGATATAATAAACAAAAAAGATATTAAAAACAGACATTAAAATCACACATTCAATGCACAATGTAATGCACAAATCCACAGCAACGACATCAGTGACAGCAATACAACAAGAAGCAACAGCGCAAGGCCAATATCAAAATACCACACACATCAGACAAAATAATGATCACATAAACATCATCAATGTGTGTGTGTGTGTATGCGGGCGCGTGTGTGACTGTGTGAGTGTGTTTGTTTGTGAGTTTGTGATTGAGTTTGCCCCAGACAGAGGATATGCAAAGCCTTGGAACTCTAAACCAGGAGAGTAAAAAGTCAGTATTTCTTATTTATCTAAATTACAATACATGTCCCACTGTATGTGATTTTAGCACCAAGACCCAACAACAAAAACAGAGCTGATCCAAAGCAGAAAAGGCCTAGACACTGTATTCTGTGTCTAACTGGGGACTTTGTGGCAGATGTTTTCTCAAACTGTGTCCCCCAACATTGAAAGCATCCACAAAAATGGACACTGGACGAGACATTGAAATTACATGCCGCACGGTCCAAGACAAATCCCTGACACCAGGAATAACACTAGACTATGAAGCAAGATGGACAGCAAGGTCAGGCTGCAGCAGCCTGGTAACGCTGCATTTCTGATTGCATGATAGAAGCAGCTGTCGGGGGGCCCTCATGTGCAGTGATAAATGTGCACTTAGATGAATTGGATATTTTGGCAAGCACTTAACGTGAAGTGTAGATGAGATCCGTGTCCACATCTCCACAAAATATTTTTAATCCTAAAGTACAGCTTAAATCCACTCTTGGGCTGAAAACACAAATAGAAAGCTGCATCCAAACCAGCATGCATATCGCTGTTTATGAAACACACAGGGGTTCCCTATATATAACCATGTATACACTGAAATATTTTACATCAAGCCAAGCTGGGTATATGACTGCTCGTTGGTGCAGAGTTAGTAAACCGTAGGTCTGGCCAGGGCCTGGACTGGGATGGATCTTTATATAGTGACTGACTGTGGTTCTGGTGGGACTCTGCAAAGCTCTAATTAAGCTCTGTCGCATAATGAGCCTTAGTGCTGTTCCGCATCTTTCGATTAGTAGAGTGTGGCTGACCCAGGCTGTAGTTTGGGGTTTGTGGGGGTGGGAGATCACATTTGGGGCAAAGACTGTAGTAGCATTCCAGCTCGAGCTGAACTGGCAAACCTGATGTTAAGGAGGCAACCCAAGCACAGGTCTCCAAGAGCGGCACATGATTTAGAAAGAAAAGTAACCCCTCTGACTGACTTTGGCTTCTTGGGGTACTGATAATATTTACGTTCTGGTGATTAAGGGTGATGATAGTGCGGATATTCAAGGAGATGTGCGGGATTGGTAAACAAGAGCAAATGATTGGTCTGACCTCAGGAAATGATTGACATGGGAATGATGTAAATGGCATTTTTGTTGGATTCAGAGTATACAATAAAGATACTGTTCAGTATGTCTAACGCTCAGGGAGAGGAACTATTTTGAGATTCAGTCATTTATTTTGACAGTTATGAAGGGTTCATGTGAATTATTCATCCAATTAAAATGAATGAGTTAATTCTTTCAAGTCATTCATTTTTTTTTTTTTGCATGGATGTGTGTGTCCATGTTTGTGTGTGTCAAGAATGGGGAGTTCCTTTGAGATGGAAAGTTCTCAATTGTGGGATTGCCTCACTTCCCTTCTACTTCGTACCTTTGCATACCAACTTGTTTGTCATTTAGTGGCTACAAAGTCTAGACAGGTCACATACAGCTGAATGCCAAGTATGTTTACAGCCGTGTAAGTTTGTGCGTGGGCGGGCAAGACTTTTTGGATTCTGTGCCAGCGGTGCGTGGGTGTTTATGCGAATGTTCATGACAAGTGGAAGCGGAACTGTGACATTTGATTCCCCAACCAATCAGATGGTCATCTCATTTTGTGGGTCTGGGCTGGAGAGGGAGGTGGACTACAGTATATAATGACCCTGAATGGAGGGAAAGACACAGAGGGAGCCTTCGAAAGAAAGCAAAGGGAATCATCAATAGAAGAGAACCAAGTGCTCAACAAAGTCCACAGCGAGGCACAAACTCCAAAGCATCATGAAGACTCTGACTCTCCTCTCTATCTGTGCTGTTCTGTCAGTATGCTGGTCCATGGGAGGTAAGGACAAGTTTCTCATCATTACTGTATGTGAAGGGAATGATTCACCGAAATACGCCACCATAGTTAACATTATTCTCAATGTCGTGTGGAGTGATATAGGTTTGTGATGTGTCTGCTCTCTGACTTTCAGCTGTGGAACCAGAGGTTGTCGTGGACACTGGGGCTGATGTGGCTGCTGATGCTACAGCTGCTGCTGCTGACCCCGCCCCAGCAGCTGCCTCCGATTCATCCTCAGCCTCTGACTCTTCCTCCTCTTCAGAGTCTGATTCAGCTTCATCATCTGCATCCGACTCCGACTCAGGCTCCGACTCTTCAGCATCCGACTCCTCTTCTTCCTCTTCTTCCTCTTCTTCCTCTTCTTCCTCCGAGTCCTCTGAGTCCTCTGAGTCCTCTGAGTCCTCCGAGTCTTCAGAATCATCTGAATCATCCTCATCCTCTTCCTCATCCTCATCCTCTGAGTCCTCTGAGTCCTCTGAATCCTCTGAGTCCTCTGAGTCCGCCTCCTCTGAATCAGACTCTGCATCTTCCTCCTCTTCTTCCTCTTCCTCATCAGAGTCAGCCAGTACTGAAGGTACTTCATTGTTTGTTTTCTCACAGCATTATTGCATGATTTTAGGATAACTTAGAGTTTCGGAGAATAGGAGGAACAGTGTTGACTGTGTATAGGATCTGTGTGCTAACTGATGTTTATCCCCTCAGCTAATGCAGTGGTTGTGAAGAGAGACCTGGCTGCTGTTCTCTTGAGGAGAAGAAGGGCTGCCCCAGCAGGAGACCTCACTCCCCTTCAGCTGGAAAGGTACACTTCTTAACTTTCCTAACTATTTCTTCAAGGTAAAACACTGAGTGACACTTTTACTTTGGACCCACTGTTAATCAATCCATACTCAGTGCGCAACAGCTCATAATGTGTTACACACACCATCTGCAAATTTTTGACTTGTAATGAATTTAGCTGCTTGGCCTTTGCTGGAGTTTATATGCTAATTAGTTGTGCAGATGTTTGCTCAATATAAATTTCCTGCTGGAAAATTAGGAAATAATGCCAAGCAGTTGAGGAAGTTGAAATTACTACCTGAGGTCAAATAATTACCACAACAGTAGAATACTTAATGTGAACAGGAAAAATATGAGACTGTGACAATATAAAATCCCATTTTTACATTTTTTAAGACACATGGACATTATAGTTGAAACTATGCACGCTGTGTGTGAGTTATAAGAGGTTACAAGCTGTCTAACTCTTCCTCCTTTTCTCTCATGCAGCTTGAGAGAGGTGTGTGAGCTGAACATTGCCTGTGACGAGATGGCTGACACAGAGGGCATCGTTGCAGCATACACCGCATACTATGGACCCGTCCCCTTCTAAATGAAAGACTCTTGTTTTGTTCACATGTGAACTGTTTTCGCAAGATATCCTCTATTATATTGCTACAGTGAAGCTACATACTGAAGAAAGGCACAACCACTCCCCTGAGTCCAAACATGGAGCAGAAAAACAAACCGTGGGTTTGGCCCACGTCGTGATGTAGACGGAGATTTTGAGGCACATGTCTAACTTGCACCAAGTGCTGGTTTTGACTAGCAATGATGGTCCTGAATGAGAAGGCCATTTCTGTTCCAGGCTTTTGAATCATTCAACAGAGAGGCACATGGATACGAGAGCCTGTGAAAGATGCAGTAACCCACACAATTTTAAATTATTCTGCACATTTGTAGTACAATGAATGGTGCTAAAAGTTTATTGTATAATAATGTGTCAATATTTATATGCAGTAGTTTAGTCTAACTACTAGTAGTAGTGGTTGTAGTAAGTAGTGGACTTAGTAAGTAGAAGTAGCAATGGTAGTTTTAGTTGTAGTGGTAGCGGCAATAGCGGATAGTGGTAGTATTAGTAAAACGCACATCAATAATTTGTAATTGCTGTAAACACAAATTCGTTTTGGATTTGAAAATGACAAATTATGTTGTATTGTTTAAACTGTCATCATTACTGACTAATAAACAAAATGTTTTTTCTTATAGTAACCTGTGCTGTCATGAAGTTGTATTTATTAAACATTTACATTACACCCTTAATTTTCTCTGAGCCATATTCCACAAAGAATCAAAAACACAATTTCTAAGTAGAATATTCAGTTGTAAAAATGTGAGCTGCTTGAAATGGCATCATCATCATCATCATCATTATCATCATCATCAGTCTCCTCTCTTAAAAGTCCTTATAAATGTCTCTGAACAGTTGCTTTGACACCTGAATTCACCACACAGACTGCAGTTTTCCTCACATGGCTCTAATTCACTATGTGCCATAACAATGTTGCCACTAGATGGCAGTGTTTGTCAAACAGACAGATTTGCCTGAAGCAGAGATATTCCAGTTTTTTTCAGTTTCAGTTGGTAATTTACCTCGTTTCTTATTTACAACGACATCACAAGCATTAGTTTAGTTTAGTTTAGTTTAGTTCAAAACTAAAATAGGCACACATATACCCTTGTTTGTTTAATATGGTCATTTGTCAGTTAGGCATTTAATTGCTTGAATAGGGCTATTATGAGGTTATATCTAAAGCAATTTTGCATTTGTAACAGCCAGGAATTTGAATCCAGGAAATCCAGGTGTTTCACATAAACAATACAGGTGTAGTAAATTAGCTGAGAATCCAAAAACAGTTCAGCAAACTATATGTATGTATGTATGTATGTATCTATCTATCTATCTGCTGCTCCATGCACTGCTCTTTTGTCTGTGTCTGAATAACTGTGTGGATTTCCTTTCCCACTCCATTGCAGCTCATTCAGATGAGTGAGGGTCACCAGCCGACCGTGTGGACGGTGTCTCGTGGTTGTGCCATGAGCACTGGGACCGCTTTGTGCTCTTGATATTGACATATTGATAATCAGTCTCATGGTCTTTGCACATGGCTTGCTGCTGTGTCATGTGATTTTATATCGGCCAGCACATCAGTGGAAGTTTACTGGACACTGGCTGCAAATACAATGGAACTGTGGACAGACAACATTAACATTTGTGTTCAACTGAGTTAATTTAATGTTAATATGTCCAAAACGTCTCTCTCCAACATATAATGGAAACACAACATAATTCAACATTGCACATTTCTCAGTAAGATACAGTAAAATCATAGAATAAAAAAAAAAGTCAGATGCACATTCATCTGTAATTTCAAATTACATATTCTTTGAATACAATTATGCTTTTCAAATAAAATATTTTCCAAAGTTACACCTTAAAACGATGTGTTGAGGATAACAGTGTCTTTGAAAAACAACAATGCATTTTTTTTTCTATGATTGCAAAAGGCAGAACATGTTAGAAATGTTTGAGTCTGTGGATTGTGCAGATCTGATGTTTATAAATGAGTTACTGACTCTCTCCATTCATCATAACAGGAGCAGAGGTTCTTATTGCATTGACACCAGTGCTGCACAGCAAGGCAGTTGCATCTTAACCTTTTACCAGGTCACAGTATCAAACATACAACCTAACAGCACATACAGACCAAATGTGACCGTTTTGTGTCGCTTTGCTCTATCAGAGATCATTGCTTGCAGGGTTTTATTCTGCGTGTATTTTCAGCTTAAGCACTATGTTGACTGACCAATATAATTATTTTCTAGTTTGTATTTGATCATTTTATTCATTTAACTATGGCTAGAATCACGCAAGTATAGAAAATGGATGGATGGATGGATAGATGATGTATGGATGATTTAGGACATGCTAGTAAGCAAGCTCGCAATAGCTCTGGTTGTGATGGGGTGGGTAAACTAGCAAGCTCCCTTTGCTTGTTTATTTGAGGCTATTTTAAGTAACATTACACCAACAATCTGTCACTCATCAGCTTGTCACTCATCTATGCTACCATGAACTATTTAATCTGAAAAGACCTTTACAAGCTAACAGAAACTGGTAACATCATCCATTTAAAGATGAAGCAGGACTAAAAATAAAAATGTAATAACCTGGAGAAATTAAAGGGAAAATGAATGGCCCAAATGTTGGTTTGCATTGCCACCAATTCCATCATGCCATCTGCATGTGTTTGCTAACGTGTTTACACAAACTGTTTGCCTCATGAAACTGCAACTGGTGTGCAACCTCTGTAAATCTCAAAGCTGGGTTGATTTCAAAATGCTGGACTCCATCTTTTTCTCACTGTACACCTCTCTCTCTGCACTCATTGCAGGGTTATCATACATCTCCACCATGAGGTCTTTCTTCGTTCCCATAGGTTCTTTGTCTTTATGGTCTTGTTCATCAGCAGCAACCAGGCAGCATTTACAGCAGCAACAGGATTTAGCAGTAATCAGAGCAACCACGCTGTCCCATGGTGCCAGAGAGTGGGCCCAAAGAGGGAGGAAGTCCCATGAGCGAAGAATCGTAGGCAGACATCTGGGTTGCTGCCTCTGCAATATGTTGATTGCCACAATGATGAACAACATGATGAGCAAAGGAATGCCCACACTGAGCAGTACCTGCCAGCCAGCCAGTGACAGGCTGAAGATGATGAAAGGGAAGATGAAGAAGCAGCAGATGATGTAGACAGCAGCAAACCAGCGGTATGAGGCAGTGATGTTGCCCAGACTTTTAGCCAGTCGGATGGGGATGCGGGTGAAAGGGACTGGATACCACAGAATGATGCCTGAGATGTTGAACAGGAAGTGCACCAGTGCAATCTGCAATGACAGGTAGTGCAGGACATTTAGGCATAGAATTGTCACTGCATGTGCATGTGAGTGTGTGTGTGTGGGTGTGTGTACATTTGTGTGAATAGCTGACCTGTAGAGCGTTAGCCAGTGTGTCTCCAGGACTTGCCATAGCTGCCACCAAGGCAGTGGTGGTTGTGCCAATATTTGCGCCAAGTGACAATGGATATGCTCTCTCTATGCTGATCACACCAATGCCTACACAAAGAAAGGGAGAGCTTAGTAAAACATAATATGAATGGATGGAAGGATGAAATAGATGGATAAATGGATGGATGGATGGACAGATGGATGAATGGTCTCACCAACAAGTGGAGTGATAGCAGAGGTGAACACTGAACTGCTTTGGACAATGAAGGTCATTCCAGCTCCAACTACAATGGCAATGTAACCAGTCACCCAACCAAATGGAAAAGGGAAGTCTGCACACACACACACACACACACACACACACACACATGCACACAAGTGTGCATCAACAAAATACATTAATTTACAATCCATTTCATGCACACACGTCCGATTTATTGCACTTCACAATGTAAATTCCTGACCTCAGTGCTGCTCACCAGTATTAAGGATCTTCTTGATGACCACAGCCACCTGTCCCCTCAGCATGGAGTTGAGCAGCTTGACGATGAGGACCAGACAGGAGCAGAGCACCAAAAGAGAGACAGCCAGCAGGATCAGACCCACTGCTAGGTCAGGCAGAGTTACATCCACAAAGAGGTGCTCACCTGTTTAGTTGAAGTAGTAAGCTGCTCAGTCTGATCAGTTTATTTTTGTCATCTAATATGAAATTAGCTGTGTAGAGTATGACCTAAAAATCATTAATTTGTGTATACAATGAGGCAAAACAAGTCAGTGTGTGTTGGGCATACATTTTTGGATGTAGTAGGTCACAGAGACGTTCTTTGTTGTGAAAATGCGGCCCCCATTCACCGAGCACACAGACGGAGAGGTGCAGTTCCCTGAACCAGGACCTGTCACGTTCATCAAGCTCTGAAACATAGTGGCAGTCTGTAAAGAAAGACCTCACTCCTTCATTCTTCATGTTTTTGTATTTAGTTCAAGATTTTGTATGTAGCTGACCAGTTTTGGTCTTACTGTGTTAGTGAAGGTTTGGCACCATTTCTTGATGAGACTCTTATTCCTGGCTTCGACATCTCCAGTGGCAATCCCACTAATGACAGATTCATCCAGCTGAATGTGTGAGACAGACAGGGAGAAACATACAAAAATAGACCGACAGATAGATGATATGATTAAGATTAAAAAAAAGTTCCTCAACATTGTTATCCAGCTCAGCTTTTTTTTTTTTTTTTTTTTTTTTTTTTTTCTGCCTACCGGGAGATCTGACTGTTGTTGCATGCTGATTCCTTAGTATCTGTGGGCTTGTGATATTGGTCACATACTATCTGCTGAACCTGAGAAAATTACTCTTGACCACAGCATGCCCTATAACCTGAAGCACTAGGGGTAATGAAACCAGTAACTGAATCATTGTTGACCCAAAGCAACATTGCCACTACTACTAGCCTCTGTGATATATCAATCTGGCCCTAAGAAACCTTGGAAAGAAATTTGGCATTTTACAAAAGAATTGGTGGAGCTACAAATAATGTTGAGCTTTTTTTCCCTTGCCTTTTCTTAACTTAGATCTCTCTCATACCCATTGATCGACACTCTGGGTGTAGTTTTGCTTTTTGTGTTAGGGGCATACTTAAATATGCCTCTTGCAGGAATAGAAAATTCATTTTTCTTTCCTTCCTATTCACTTTACACACTTGTAGGTGGCTGCGTGGGCGAAGGGAAATAAAGAAATTAAGTGTTAATGAGATTTTAATGCCTTATTAATTCACTCAGCATGAGTGACTGGATTAACAGTAGCACCAACATTATGAAAACAATAGCGCACCTGTATTATGGACTCAGTGAGGAGATCAGTGATGACATTTAGCAGGTCTGGGGCTTCTCCACTCTTGATGCTGAAGGAGTCGATGATGAGCTTGGTGACCAAGTACAAGTAACCTGTAGCTACCTCTAGTGGCAGCAGCACCAGCACAGATAGCCAGTTGAAGAAGTCGTGCACTGTGGCCCCTGCAAAAGCCCTAAAAGAGCATAGATGAGTGCAATTTAGTATGAATGATGTTTATAGGAGGAAAGTAACTGCATATAATGTGTTCTTTTACTTCAGTGCCAGACTAATGCTCAGTTCTGATGCATCTGTATGTTATTGGAGTATGTTACCACTGTATAATTCTGTTAGGACATTTTCTGCTTGTATTTGAGATAAACTGCACTGCACTGCCACATCTGTGAGAGAAAGTAGCATTGTTCAGGGTCAGAGATATACTGTTGTACTGTTACAGGAACAGTATTTATTCTCTTCTTCTGCACGACATGTACCTTATTGTCACAAGCAGCAGAACACAGTGTTATTATGTTTTTGTTTTATTTTTTTTCCCTGAGCTCCCTGATTGGAAGGGAGAGGGAATGCGAGAAAGTTGAAGTGCCAGCAGTATCTAGGAGACTATCATCTTGCCTTAAAAATAGCAACATCCAACCATCCATTTTCCATACCCACTCATTCCTATGCATGCATTGGGTGGATGGCAGGGAAAAATCTTGGACAGGTTGCCAGTCAATCACATGGCTAACACACAGACACACATCCACACCTCAATTTAGAGCAATTTAGACTTCAGATGACTTCACCGGCATTGTCTTTGGACTGTGGGAGAGAGTCCAGAGCACCCAGAGGAAACTCACGCAACCCAAAAGAGAGCATGCAAACTCCACCAAAAAAAGGGAAGAAATTCAAAGCCAGGGCCTTCTTGTTGTAAGGCAACAGTCCTAACCTCTGAGACACTGTACCACCTGTACAGAAATAGTACAAAAAAAAAAGTTACCTGCGAAAGGTACGGCGGTCCCCGGCTTGTGTCATGGCTACTAGTGTGTTGGTGACAGAGGTTCCAATGTTGGTGCCCATGATGATGGGAACAGCCAGCTGCACCGTGAGCACTGCCAAAGCACACAGGTCCCCTCCATCATCAATCCTCCTTCGCCTGCTCTCCACCAACACCATTATTACAATAATGCATGCATGCATACATTGGTGTGCATGCGTTTGTATACAGCATGTAGCGTTTCACTCACATCCAGAGGACACCATGCTGACAACTATGGAGGAGGACGTGGAGGAGCTCTGGACCAAAAGGGTGACAAGAACTCCAATAACCAGACCAGCCAGAGGGTTGGACAGCACAGAGTTCTCTTGAAAGATGTCGCCGGCTGCTTTACCTGGACATGCGGGGACAAAATAGTGATGGGTCGGTCGTGAACGAACCGGCTCTAAGAGCCGGCTCTTTGAAGTGAACGACGGGAGCCGGCTCCTGATTGAGAGCCGTTTTTTTTTTTTTTTTTTTTTTTTTTTCTCGATGTGGCTCCCGGGTACCGTCTGTCTGCGCTGAGCGCTTCACACCGGAGCGGCACACACACACACACACACACATGAACAGGAGAACAGGAGGGAGGGAGACGAGAGAGAAAGAGAGCAAGGGGCCACAATGAGAGACAACACGAACGCGCTGGAAAGGTGTAGCTAAGAAAATGACAGCAGGAAAAGGAGTAAAATATGGACCCATTTTAATTTTATTGACAATAGAAAGAAAAATCTCTTATCGAGCCAGCTCCCCAAACTGTCCAGAACTGTCCACCATCAGTGCAATGGGGAAAAAAAAAAAACACAAGAAAATGAACTTGATATTAATGAAGGTGCCAGTGTGTCGACTGCAACTGTTGTTGCTGCTGCTGCTGCAGTGTGTACAGCAACTCAATTCAACTGTAAATAGTTAACGTTTGTTTTTGTATTTTATAATATATTTTTTGTAGCACTAGAGTGAATAAATAAAGGCATATTTATATAATAAACATTTATAAATAAAAAAAACATAATGCATGTTTTTTGACATTAGTAATTCATTTTACACATAATTTTACATTATTGTTGGTAATAAATTAATTTAAGCAACAAAAAAATCTGAAGAGCCGCTTGGGAGCCGAAAGAGCCGACTCTTTTTAGTGAGCCGAGCCAAAAGAGCCGGTTCTCTAAAAAGAGCCGGAATTTCCATCACTAGGACAAAACACTGCCCACATTAACAAGATCACTTGATATTTTTGCTTTAATACACAGCATGCTGTGAAGAGAGTCTGCATATATGTGCATTTTTATTCAAGAGAGCTTTGACAAAATATACATCACATGTTCCCCTATGTGTTTTAAAGTGCACCGGCTGCTATAACAGTGTGATTTTACTGGCTTTCATGGGTTTTTCATGTCACTGCTGCACCACATGTGTGTGTTCAGACAAGGTGTTAGCAGTGTTTACCTCCAACAAGCTGGAAGGCCGAGCTGAGAATGTCAAGGGAGCAGATGAACGTGTAGAGGAAACCCAGCAGCAGGATCACCTTCCCCACTGCCACCAACACTCTCAGTACTTTCCCTGTGGTGTCGAGAACTGAGAGAGAGAGAGAGAGAGAGAGAGAGAGAGAAGGGGGGGGGGGGGGGGGGGGGGAGTGAGAGAGAGAGAGAGAGAGAGAGAACAGTACAGCACAGTAAGTTCCAATGATAGTATAACATTTTAGATGCCATGTTTCCTTCACCATCATGTAATTTGGTCGTGTATATCTGTCAGTGTGTGTTATCTTGATATTTTGATACTCTCTGTGTTGTATCATAGTTTTCTCGGCACTGTCTCTGCTGGCCGTCTGCCTCCAGTCTGAATAAAAGCCTAATTATTATTTATGACTGCCTAATCTATGTCTGCTTTCAAAATAATCAGATCAATACCACTGATGCAATTAATTGCCTTTCAAATGAGGCAATAACGTCTTGGAAGGTCTGCCAAATAAGAACAAGCTCTGACACTGGGTCAATAATGG
Source organism: Myripristis murdjan (assembly GCF_902150065.1). Taxonomy (NCBI): domain Eukaryota; kingdom Metazoa; phylum Chordata; class Actinopteri; order Holocentriformes; family Holocentridae; genus Myripristis; species Myripristis murdjan. The sequence goes on from NC_043980.1 coordinate 16,533,713, forward strand.
CAAGGTCACAAGGGCCTGTGTGAAAATGTATGTTATACTTTGTGATACTTAAATCTATATTAAATTCATCCTTGGCATGGAAATGTAATTTTTGCTCTTTGCATATATAAATCTTCATGTGTTTTCCTTCACAAATAAAGCAGTCAGACCATGCTTTATGTTACACAGAGACAGTTTCTCACCTGACCATGGCACCCCAGTGTCCTTCATATCTGGTAAATCCCACGGGTCAGCAGCATCACACTCCCCTTCAATCAGAGCCACAGTGGAATGTGCTGCCGCCATAGAAACAGGTTTCTCTTTGATCCCTAAGAAAAAAAAAGAAAACAAAAGTGAAAATAGATTTTATGTCATGTGTTCTACATCTAAATATACATAAATGACTACCCTCCTACATAAAAGTGTGTGAGCAGCCTGCGTGTGTACCCACTCATACCCACACATGCCTGCACACACACTAAAGTCCTGAATACTTCCTTGCTACAGCTCATATAATGTAAAAGGTACCATTGCATTTGCTTTCATGTCTCTCGTTATGGTCTTCATCAAGTTTGGGTTTAGGAGCCATTGTCTGATGGGGAAAAAAACAACAACAGGTGCATCAGTGCAATAAATTTAAAATGCTGGCCTCGCAAGTTTCTCACTTCGTTTCACTCCTCAAAAGATAAATGATTTAAAAAGCCTTTGTTAGCCATAGACATGAAAAAAAAAATCATTACTTTTGCAGCCAAAAGCAGTGTGAGGTCCAGAAGTATTACACACACACACACACCTACACACACACATACTGAGGTATTGATCTCGCTCTGTAGCCACATGGCTCAGCAGTGGTAAAATTCTCTGTTCACAACAGTGTGATACAAGGAAAAGCTACCAGCTGTCTCTATATGAAGCTACAGTTTTTATACAGCTTACTGCACACTATTTCAGTAAGTTAATAACGTTTTCACAAACTTCTCGCACATTGCCATGAAATGATGAAGTGTGATTAATTACAAATGAATGTATGTTTTGGCTTAATTGTGAGACTCATCAAAGTGATTTACCTTATCTAACCCAGTCTTTACGGTACATCTAAATTACGATTCCACTGAACTTGTGATCAGTCTTTCATTTTCTGAGCTTGAATGTTCCTGAGGCAGTTGTTTTGAATTGCAGTAATATTAATAAATGGTCTCGAGCAGTCTTCCATAGAGTTCAGGGACAAAAACAATGTGGGTGTTATAATATTTACTGTGAAAAATTCCATTCGCTCACATTTTTCATTTTTTTTCAAAAGGAAAGAAATATGTACATTTACAATGTAAGAATTTCTAAATCAAATACCATAAGTTGCTCTTTTACATTTCCACAATACATCATAATACTGACAGCACAGTTGACAACATTCATTGCCATCATATCGCTGTAGAGGGACAAAAACATCAAACTAAATTGGTCTTCAGGTGACACCAGTGATACTTACCATGTCTATCCTCACCTGTGGCAGGTGTAATACATCCATGGTCCGTGTGTGTTGTGTTCACAGGTAACTCCACACTTCAGTTTCCGGTCTAGAGATGCTGAAGGATGATGGGCCTGCGGAGAGCGGCCAAGGAACACGCAGCCTGTCCTGTCCTCAGGGTGTGTCGCAATCAAATTCAAATTTCCACCTGATATGTCTTTAATTGGTGGCCTCCACTGTAGGCTACTATACTATACTACTATACTGTCTTGCAATAAAAAATATGCTGCAAGCCTTCACCTGAGTTGTTGAAAACTGTTGAAAACTGTATAAAGTGTAGCGCAGGTTTTGCTGCCCAGATTGAGGTGGTACTACACCAAAGCAGCCTGTCCTTCACAGATCTGCTGATAACCTGATTTCACTAATGTGCCAGAAGATGTACATGTACAGCCCTCAGACTTGATGATGCCTTCGATAGCCTCGTCGGTGGTGTCTCCATGGTGGGACGCTGTCATTTATAGTGGAGAGCAGGGGCAGGGAGGACTCCTCCTCTGGCAACTGTTTACACCACACTGACACATGGACAGACAGACCACAGCGGGAGGGGGTGACAGGATGTACAGTGTGTGTGTGTCAGTGACCAGCTTGAGTTGGCATGTGATGGGTAATGTCATTGAGTTTGTGTGTATGCGTGTGTGTGTGCGGGTATGTCCTATTTCTCGAATGGAAAGTGATCATGTGTAGAAATCAATTGATGCCCTAATATACAGCCACCCCTTCCTCAATAATAGATATCGTATATCTCTGACCAAAGGGTTGGCCGGTAAGACAGCAGATGATGGCTGAGAAAACTTAGGACAGCAAAGCCAGCCTGCAGGGCCAAAGATGAGGATGCCGTGGAGCAACCCCACAGTTTCTCGCTCTTCCTCTTCCTCTCCCTCCTCCTCTCTCTCTCATTCAAGCTAAGTTAACACCGACAAACACCTCCCTCTTGCTCTGACACAAACTAGATGACCTGACCTGCTCTCCTGCTCGTCCACGAGTCACATGGTTGCTAAAAACTGAACAGATGATAAATGGAGCAACAAAGGAAACAGTACACTTCTATTTTCAGACCATCAATTAATGTAAGTCTATTGATTGTGATTTGGCTCTTCCGCTCACCCCCACCCCCACCTCTCTCTCTCTCTCTCTCTCTCTCTCTCTCTCTCTCTCTCTCTCTCTCAATCACATACACACACATTGTGTCAAATCCTCAGATTTTACATCACTAAAATTTTCAAGAATTTGAATTTCACCGTCGTCAAACATTTATTTGCCATAGCAGGGTCTGGAGTCAAACAGGTTATGTTTTTAAGAGTTATGACTTTAAAAGGCAGCCCTTGTCCTCATGTGGCTGGACCGAGAGCCGGTGCAATAGCATCACCTACTCCCCATACAGTGCTATTACAACATGGTGCCACTTCATTCTACACTTTGAGATGGGGATATGTGAAATGTGGGAGATTCAGAATACCTAGATTGTCATTCTGAATCTACAACTCAAGGCATTAGAGTGGGACAGTTTTATTTGTAAAGGCTTTGATGCTTTCGTGTCAATGGATGACCCCCTGCTGGCTGATAATCTCGTCATGTGACAGTTGAGCAAAATGTTTGACAGTCACCAGGTCACATCATACAGGCAGAGGAAGCATGTTTGATGACAAAAGAAAAAGGCAAATGATTTTTTTCAGAAGTCAGGTGCTTGCGCTGCTGCGTAAGCTCAACTCATAATATTATTACTCCATATTCTCATGTCGTATGATGTGATTTGACAGATTTGCCTTTCTCATCTGGTCCTCAGCTAATTCCTGCAACAGTTTATTATGGGAGTAAAGGTGTAAATGAATAACTGACATAAAGATATATTCCATGATTGCTTAGTTGAGGTCCTTCTAACTGGTAACACATTACTAGTGATAAGACCAATGAGGCATGATTTTAGACATAATGAAAGACTGTAAATCACCTAAAGTGCATGTAAATTCATTGTTCAATCTAAAAAATAAAAAAAATAGGTTCACCAACTGTGGCTTCGTAGCCTCATATCTGCTCTTGAAAAATGCAATTTAAAATTGTGTGATAAGGAGCAGCACAAGGAGCAAAAATCAAAATGTATCTTCGTAAATCGATAATCACAAAAATAAATAAATAAAATAAAAAATAATAAAATAAATAAATCATCTCTGTTTGAAGTTAAATATAAGCGTGAGGTCGACTATACGTTTAATCGTGGGATTAAGGCAAAGACCGGGTTAATAAACAACAAACTAATAGTGAAACTAATAAAAACTAGACGAAAATTAAACATTTTTAAACAATAAAAACTAAAGGGAAACCCACTCTGGAAAGTAAATGAAACTAAACTGAATTGAGAACCAAAATAAAATAATTGAAATAAATTAACTGAAATAAAAATAAAACAAAACAAAATACAAAACTATAATAACTGATCAGAAACACAATAACCCATATATTGAACTGTCTCATTCCGTAAGAGCCTTGAAATTCATCTCCGGGGCAGACCCCAAATTTCAAAATAAAATACCCGGTTTGATTGTGCAGCATATATTGCTTACTTCTTCAATACGCAAGCGTTCGTGTACTGTTGTCCACTGTCTGAAAACCAAACCACGTGCCGTAGACAATACTTATAATAATAATATTTTAAATAAACAACTTTAAATGTCTTGTTTGTCAAGCCAAGTAACCAAAGCGCTTCTTCTCGTTCGTCTTCTACTTCCGGGCCGCGTCAACGCGCTGGCAATGACATTGTCCCAAACATTGATGAAGTCAGCGTGGTAAACGATTTAAACCTGGTCGTTTCTCATGACTCTGAGGCTGAAATCAGCGCCGACATAGCCGTCAACATGTCTCCGGTGTCCAGCGGGTTTCCGGAGGAGCGGCACCGCGGGGCGCAGGTAAACAGCCGGCTAAACACACAGCTAACTGTTAGCTAACAAACAACACGGGGATCAGCCACTCATGTCGTAACTGGGGCCATCAACACACCTACCTGACGCTTTGTCTTAGCATATTTCTCAAACTAGTCTTATCTCTCTAATATTTCGTGTGTGTGTGTTTACACAGGGCCCAATGGGCATGGACTATATCCCCACAGAGGAGGAGAAGAGGGTCTTCAAGGAGTGCAACCAGGAGAGCTTCTGGTACAGGTGTAAGTCTCCCTCAGCCATGCACATATTATACCAATTTATAACTCACAGCAAGCCTTCACATAGTGTTTACTAATGACCTTTGAAGCCCTTATTACATGCAAGTAATATAGTTTAGGCATGTAGTATACATTTTCTATATGCAATTTGTGTATTAGTTGCAAAAAAAAAAAAAAAAAAAAAAAAAAAAAAAAAAAAAGCTCCCCATCAGTACACCTATTTTAACACAAACACACACACATGTTTCTGGAATTGTCCACCATCAATTTATGAGATCTATTGTGATACAAAAGTCCCAGAGAGAATTATAATGGTTCATGTGAATGAGCCTCTCTTACACATTTGTATCACAATGTACATGATGGCTAGAAACAGGCAGTCTGCAACAGATTTTGAATGATCTTGAATCTTGACTCATGCTCGCCCTACATTCGCCCTACTGTGATTATTGGTTGCTCATGCCTGCTTGGCTGGTCCTTTATTTTAGATTCGACGGTACAATTATTGAGATGAAATTTAAACTCTAGGAAATGCAGATTAACAGCTCGAGGTATGATGAGAAGTGATATACACACTATAGATCAGATATATCTACGCTATAGACAGTAGTATAAAGATGAATACATTATTTCTATGATAATGCCAACAACCAGGTGAGCTCAGGCATACAGGTCAAACCAATTTCTATCTCAAAGCAAAACCTAACATGTAGATTTCTTGTCTTATGAGTCCCAGTTTCTTCATGTCTAAGTCATCATTTCCCTCCTTTGCAGCTGTGCCCTTCTCTGTGGTCAGCATGGCTCTCACCCAGGCCCTGATTGCTAAAGGTAAGACTGTAGAAAAATTAGGCCTTACTGAAATGCAGTGCTTGAATCCCTAACTGAAAAAGCAAGTCATCTTTATGAAGTGTTAGGTAAGGTATAAAAAGTAATCAAACATAATTCAGAGTCAAACTTGTATCCCATATGTATAGGAACGCTGACTGCATCTCCAAGGTTTGGATCTCTACCCAAAGTGGCATGTAAGTTGATTGGTTGTGTATCTTTACAGTACAGATTAATTTATGTCTCATGGGTTTTCTCTAAGCGGTGTGTGCATGTGTTTGCGTTTCAGTCGCTGGCTTCTGTGGCTACCTGGCTGGGAAGATGTCGTACATGAAGACGTGCCAGGAGAAGTTCAAGCGGCTGGAGAACTCGCCGCTGGGAGAGGCCCTCAGACAGAGGACAGGACTGCCTCCTCCAAAGTCAGTAGCACACACACTCTCTGATTTTCTTTCTTTTCAAAATCAGTAGTGATGCCGCATGTTTTGATATGCATTCTCATTGGCCTTCACATCGCTCTCTCACTCTTTCCCACTATTGCATCCACCAGTTCTTTACTACTTGTTTTGCTCTCCCTCCAGTCTCCAAGGCCAACAGTCATCAGAGCTGAGTGACCCAGACACCATGTCGTTCGACCCCATGTTCCAGCCAGCAGAGTCCCAAAGCCAGGTGCCCGCTCAAACCAGAGACTATGATTATGGTTACAGACAAGAGCCGTCCCTGCCGACAAGCCGAGCAGATGACTTCAACCCCCAAGGTACCCACTAGGGCTTTTCTGTTGGCTTTTTTCAGCCTCAGGTGTTCATCTGTTTCAGCTGCAATACACTGAGATTCTTTTATGCTCAATGAATTGAGATTGTTTTATGACACACTATTATTTACAGGAGTTGAGTAACAGAGATGGAGATTCATGTGTGTTATTTGGCATGCACTGTTAAAGTGATAAGTGAAAATCAGATTAGAGTATAAGAGATTCTCATGTGGGCATAAAATTGGTTTTAGTTTGCTTCCTCATTACAAACTGTGGCAACGTTTATAACTCTGTTCACTATTTACTATTGATGTTTAATGTTAATTTTACATATATGCAATATATTTTAGGCATGTGGTATTCATGTTATATATGTTATTTGCATGTTATGTGCAAAAACTGCCCTGGTTGAAGCAGATTACTCAAACAAGTATAGCATCACATCAGTACACCTATTTTAACACATGTATGTAAATGCATTCAGCTTTTCCCTGATTTATGATATTAGTCAATTATAAGCAGGGAAATTTACTTCTTGTAATGTGTAATTTGGAAGACAGAATCAAATATTAGCTACACTTGCCTTTGCTTAGATGCCATGCAGAAAGGTGTTGTCAACTTTTGTTATGAAATTAGAAAATAAGAGGTGCTTACTATAGTTTCTAGACAGGATGAATTTTGGCAATTGACCATTCACCGAGCTTTGCAGGAATATGTACTCCCTACTACTCATTTATTTCTTTGGTGCAAGTTAATAACCTTGTTTCAGTGTAGATGGGTGACATATGCATCCTTTCCCTTCTCCATCAGCTTCCCTAGATAACCTTTTTCTTTCATCTTGTGCCCATCACCTTCAGCCCAGTCATATGTGGAGGAGGAGGAGCCCAGGAAGAAGTCCATCCTCTATGAGGACCTGAGGCTCAAGAACAGAGAAAACTACGAGGTCACACTCACCCAGAAGGCTGAGACGCTGCTCAAAACTCCTCCTGAAAGGGAGCCAGAAAGGGGGCCAGAAAGATCTGCACCTAGGAAAGAAGGTAAGCTACTGCTGTAGAAAACTATGCTTGGATTCTGTCACCCCCACACACCCACACCCTTTAGAAACTTTCCTGGCAAGTAGTTAGTGTTTCTCCTTTGCTCTCTGTCTTGTTACAGTCAAGAAGAACATCTATGGAGACACCTGGGAGGAATGAGCTTTTATTCGAGCTGTAGATGCACTGGCCGCTCTGGGGATGCTGACACTGCCGGACAGACCGCTCAGTGGCCGTTTGTTTCCAGGGTGACTTAGCCTCAAGTAACATGAAATTATATGTGGTTCTGATGAATATCTATCTGCAAATGAGTTGATTAAACCAAATTGCTTCAAGAATAAAGCTGGCTCTCTCTGTGTATTAGGGTTGATTTTGATATAGTATAAGTTTTGAATTTATATTAGTGCCGTACTTATATTGGATACTGCGAAAGTTTAAATTATGGGTGAAAATGGGTCAAAATATGGGTCCTCATTATTGCACTTCTGTAACTTCCCCAAACATGATGTAAATACAAATTAATAACAGGGATATGATGAGAAAGTGTAGAAGCAACAGTGTCACATAAGAACATGTTAAATTTAAGAGGTACATGGTTTAAAATACGAGTTTAAATTGTGAATGTATTATTGTTTGCAAAATTAACTAATAAGACTTAGTAAAAACAATTTTGGGGGGTCTGCACTAAATTACATCTTATTTTGTTATCTTTATCTAGAGAATTGTGGCAATTTGTCACATCGAAGCTGTAAAGTAAAATTTAATAGAAATTGAAACTGTCCATATTTCTTCAATCACACTTTTTAAGTAATTCATTTTTTTTCTGGTAAAATTTGTCATTTTATACATGTACGTTTATTTATAAAAAATAGAAAGCACAAATGACAAAAACAACATATTGAAAAACACATAAAAACAAACAAAATCACTTGACTAGTCAACACTCATTCAGTCCTGGCAATATCACTGAATAAAAAAGGCTGGGAACATAATTTAAAAAAATAACCCTCCAAAAAATAAATAAATAAAAAATAAACTGCCTAAAAATAAGCTTGACAATGTGCACAAGCATTTCAGACATGAAGATCCTGTGGGTGACCATGAGCTAATCGTCAAACACAAATGTAAGAGGTGATAAAATTTATGCAAAAACAAGTAATTTAATAAATTCCAGAGACTAGTAATCAAGCATCATGGAAATTTTCAGCCTCATTTTACAAAAGCAGGAACTAGTTATTGACTAGTTACTGGTTTTCTCATGAAAATAAGACACTGAATGCATAGTAACCTTTTGACCACACAGTATAATTAATTCCAACTCCAGTGCAAAGCAAACAAAAGACGACAACTAAAGCTAAGCATGACTATGACTGTGTCCGTGGCTGTGGCTGTGACCGTGGCCGTGGCTGTGACCGTGGCCATGGCTGTGGCCGTGCCCGTGGCCGTGGTTGCAGCTATGCTCAGAGCCATGTTCTGGACCGTGTCCATGACCTGGCCAAAAGCTGTGTGCTGAGCCATGTCCATGAGTCTGTGGAGGTGGGATGGGATCGGACGGGGCATGAGTGGAGTTGGGCCAGCCTTCATATGTCGTGGATGCAGTCTCAGTAATACTGACACTGTCCAATGGAGCATAGGCTTGGACTGGGTAGGACCCAGGAGTTGGACTGATCTCTGGAAGAAGCGTCTTCCTCCGTTCTTCTGTGGAGGCAGGGATGTACAGAGCACCGCTGATGCTCCTCAACAACCTGAAAGGCATCATCTTCTCCACAACAGAAGCCCTGGCCTCTGACACGTCCAGGCAGGAGAACCATCCCTTCCCATACATCCATCCTACCAGTATGGCAATGACATTACACAGGAGCACACTGTTGGGGACAAGCATGGTTGTGATTATGAGAAACAGCCACGGGAGAGCCATGGTGGGGACACTGACTCCAAAGAAGAAGCCTTTGGCCATTCTTGTGTGCACAGTGGTCACAGCCACAAAAGCGAGGGATATGGGGACCAAGCCCTCGACGTGGCTTGGTGAGATGTCCTCCTGCAGGAGATCCAGAAAGGCATACCACACGCCTGTGGTGGTCGACAGCAGCAGGAACAAGAACAGGAAGCGGATGGTGCCAACACCTTTCTCAAAACTGCTGCAGAGGAGCATGAAAGCTGTGATGCTCAGAAGTAGCTGGATGAAACTCCTGTGGTGGAAGGGGTATGTGAAGAGCCTGTGCACATGTCCACTTTCAAAAACACTGGCACTCACACTGAAGACGACCTCTGATAAACTGAAATATGTTTCCACGACAAACAAAGTACTTGATAACAGGACTACTGCCAAAATCCCACTTGTAAGGTCAGGAGCCATGTCTTTGAAAAAAGTTTGTGAAATCATATTGAGGGTTATCAAAGTACGTGTTAGGCTATCAAACACTACGGATTTCCGCGTTCATGAAGCTAACTGCCCACAAAAGTTACTTTCCTGTTACCAAGCAGCCAGCTGTGGATCAGATGTCCCCGCAAATCATGAAGTCCTTTAGGACGGAAGTAAAAGTGTGTGAGTACGATCCGCATAAAGCCCACTTGGCTTAAAATAAGGTTCAAATATCCTATGAAATACTTCAAGTGTTGGTTAAACAGTTGTAGTTCAATCGTTGCTCACAGCATCACTCAGGATAGCCATTAAAAATGACTTCTAGTCCGAAATTTCAAAGTAAGACATTTCTGATTAGCAGCAACGCTTTTTTTTTTTTTTTTTTTTTAAATTACACAGTACCGAGATAAAAATTAATAATATATTAGACATCAAATTCACACTAGCTATCCCGAAGCAGCGCGTGTGGCTTCAAAAATATTTTTAACTCAAAGCTGTGGTATAGGTTTTCACAACTTTATTTTCTTATCTTTTTATTCTGAAGGAAAAGTTCACTAAACTTTCGGCCGTTGACGCCGTGACGCAAGCACGTCGATCCCCCTTTCCGGTGTCGTCTGGTTACTGCGGCGGATGTTGATGTTTTGTTTTGGATCCTACAGAACGATGTGAGCAATCATCGCGGAAAGGTTTATTTTGTGCTTGTCTCTACAGTCATTTTTTTTTAATTCACATTCGTTTCTCGGTAAGGGTTTTATCTCTTTGTCGGCATCGTGTCTCTCCCGGCGTCTCTCCCGGGAAGCGCGAGGCCGAGTCGTGCGATGATGGAGGACTTTGATGAGATCTACGAAGAGGAGGAGGAAGAGGAGGACGAGGACAGGGCCGCGGAGGAGCAGCTCCTAAAGTACGCTCCGGACCCGGTGGTGGTGCGAGGATCCGGCCACGTCACTGTGTAAGTTACCGGCGAGGTTCACAGGCACTGACAACGAGGTTTACCGTGACCGTTAAACGGTTTTCCCCCGTGGTGTCGGTGTGTAACTCGGTGATAACTGGGCTAGCCGCTGAGTTAGCAGTTCGGCTAGCGCTCGTCCATAGCAGCGAACGGGTGAGGAGTGGCTAACGTTAGCTAGTGCTAGCTCGTTGTGGCTAACGTTAACTAAAGCACAGGGCCGAGAGTCGCATGCTGGTGCTGTGTCCGGTTTTGGTAGGTGAAACGAGGTGACGTTAGGTTAACGTGAACTCAAGATAGGTTTTCTAGTGTGGAATGTTCCGTTATACACTCTCATATTTCAAGACTATAAAGACAAATAAATTGGCTGTTATTAACCACCAGAATCAGTAAAACTTTTATTAACCCTCGAGGAAATCGGGTCAGTTGCAGTCGCTCAAATCCTCAAGTGAAGAAGTTAACTACAAGACATAGAAAAAGAAATAACAAAAAATGTGCCTGAGAGGTTTGTAAGAAAAGTGTGCTTGATGTATGTATGTGTAAATTAATGTTGCTTGTGCATTTTGTCTAAAGAAGTGCATTAATCCTACAAAATATTACAAGAGTATATCTAGACTAGAGTAAGAAATTGGGCATATGTTAAAAAAAAAAAGTGAACCTGGTAACAGGGTTATTTCACTTTTGAATTGTTGTCAAGTCCGACAGGTATAAATTATTGCACAGTTAAATGGTTAAATAAACTGTTAAGTAGTGTACAGGGATGCAGTCCATTGACTCAGGCTGGCTGACCCTCTACAGAGGTGTTAAAAAGTCTGATGGCCACAGGACGGACTTCCTGTGACACCCTGGTGCATCTCAATGGGATCATTGCCAATCCTCGAAAAAACTCCACCACCAGTTACCCAACAATACCTAATGTGATGTCTTGTTACGCTTTGCTTGTAACCTGGCTGGAACACACGATGTGGGCTGACAGTGTTTTTTCTTGTTCAGTAGGTGGTGTGTTTTACATGCTCTCTTGGAGATAAGAGAATTCCACTGAGCTGATTATTTAGATAGATATTAGGTGTGTTCATGGCTAATGTGTTTATTTTGTCACCTTCACAGGTTTGGCCTCAGTAACAAATTCGAGTCGGAATTTCCTTCGGCGCTTACAGGAAAGGTGGGTCTCCAGTTTTATGAATATCTGTCAGTATCTTATCTAGGAATAGAAACCTTGGAAAAACAAATTCTTACCTAGGTTATGTTCAGACAGCCAACAAAAAGTGACAGAGCAGATTTTATATTTCCTTGTTTTTATGCCACAGTGAATAGCGAATAATCACATTGAATGTGTTAGGCCTATTTGCAATTTTGAATTATGGCAAATTTCATGGGTGGTCCTAAGTCAGATATGCATCTAATTCCTGATGATGTTTATGGCTGTGTGAACACTCAGATCAGAATTCATGTCGTTTTCCCCACTGAGCACAATCACAACATCACTGTCAGAGCATTATCATTCATTGATTGTCAGCAGTGGTGGTCCAAAATAAATATGCAGCAGCATTAACGGGGAGACAAGAGGTTACAAATAGATATAAGGAAGGACGCTTCAATCCAGACGGCTTTGCCTTCTGTCCCCCAGCCTGAACAGCTCATTGACTGCCACCACATCACTGTTACCACAGCAAACAATTGAGAAAAATTGCATTCCAGCCAGGCTCGTTCTTCTTAGACCTGAATCTATAGCAAACTGGTTTGTCACTCATGTTATTTGCTCAAGCCATGCCTAATCATGGCCTTTATAGTACTTGCTAGAGACCTTAATTAGACCTTGATTAACTCAGGTTGATAAGGGTTCCAGAAGAGACTCCGCATTAAACCACACAAATTGCCTACAAGGTTACAAAGAACAGATAGGGGAAACACTCACAGAAGACAGGCTTGTCAGTCCTCTCAAATAGAGTTAGATTGCATTGTCAGCTCTGTTAATTGTATTTTCTTAATTGGCACAGAATACAGTGATGCATTCAGTCATCTGTTCATAGTGAAATCTATGTAGAAACATAGAGACTGTAGAAAAACACAACTCAAAGATTCACACATACCACCTTAAACATCAAATAGAGCCACACTGTGAACGTTTCATTTTACAGCTTATGATCACCAAGAGAAAAGAAATGATGTAAATGTTAAATTTCAGAGGAATCCCTCTCCTGTTTTCCTGCTGCCATTAAGGACCAGGTGGTGGAATTACCCACCCATATAAGTATTGTGGGCCATTCTTGGAGAATTTTTAAGCAAACATAGATGCTGTTCAGGACATGGCCCTCCAGTGCTTGTATTTTTTAAGGAAATGACACAGTTTTAATGTTGATATCGCTCTCATGAAAACATTATACTTTTGTTTTATTGAATCTATTGTAACCTTTTCTATCATCTGCTAGTATCAGCCTGAAGTATAAGAGCAAGTTTTGGATTAAGTAAGTTGGGTATCAATATTGGTGCAGATCCAGACATGTTTCACGGATTGGATATCAGAGTGACGTTACCGAGCCACGTATCAATATGTGATAGATGTGCACACACAGTGCCACCAGTAGTGTTGCTATCATATTTCTGGAGTTTATCTACCGCTGCTGCCTCCACACCAGTCTGTTAGCTTGGCTATAGCTATTTAAGACAGAGGGTTTCTTCTTCTGGGAATTCCACTGCAATACATTCTCAGATGATACTCAAAAGCTCAGGTATCGGAATTGGACTTCAACAAAATAAATATCCCCAAAATTGGATTGGTGCATCCTTAGCATATAGTCCTGAAAAGGGGAGATATGTCTGGTTGAGATCTGTATTCTACTGAGTGCGCTCTTGTAGTTAGGTTCTGCAGCAAGATTGCTGGCTCAAACCTCCCCAACTTGTCTAACCTGTATACAGTCAGAGTACTCAGAAGGCTTGGTAGTCTTCTCTGATTCTGGCCACTCTCTATTTGTTGAGTTTTGGTTGCTCACACCTGGATGGAGATATGAACTCTACGTGCTGGACGAACAGGTTCAGAGATTCTTTTGTACCTTTAGTCAGTGATAGGTTTTATGAATAAGTCGGTCATTGTAGCCTCTTTTTTGACTGTTGGCTCCAGTCTACATAACAGAATGCACTTGGGCAATGATAAAAAATCACTTGAGCGTGAACCACTTGTGTATGTATGCATGCACACATTTTTATTGTACCTATCCATGTGTTCTCTTAGGTGGCGCCAGAGGAGTTCAAGGCTAGCATCAACCGTGTAAATGGCTGCCTGAGAAAGACGCTACCGGTGAATGTGCGCTGGTTGCTGTGTGGCTGCCTCTGCTGCTGCTGCACACTGGGCTTCAGTCTGTGGCCTGTCATCTGCCTCAGCAAGAGGGTGAGATATGCATCCCAGTGTGCAAACAAAGCACAAGAAATGTGTTCACCTTTGCAGTGCATCACAACAAATCCATGTGAACTAAGCAATCAGGCAAAGGTTAAGGTTTTGTGTTTCAGTGGAGGGCATGTGGTCTGATGCTGTTATTGCCCTTTTTTAACTTACAGACAAGAAGATCTATAGAGAAGCTACTGGAGTGGGAGAACAGCAGACTCTACCACAAGGTGAGTAGCAAAAGCATGTACGGATGTGTGTAATAAGGCTGGACACGTTAGAACAATTTACTGACCGCTGTTACTCTGTTTCACAGTTGTGTTTGCATTGGAGACTAAGCAAAAGGAAGTGTGAAACCAACAACATGATGGAATATGTAAGTATCCTTTTCCAGTTATGTTTTAGCTCTTTCACCATCACTTTTTGGCACACAAAGCTTTGCTCTCAGTAATGCAGATGTTTTGGAGTCCTGTCTCCCATTCTTACACGATTTTTTTTAGCATCAACCCATGCATTACTCACCTTCAGGGTGCTTAAAAACAGCAAACAGTTACTCCTGGCTCTGCTGCCCAGCGATATGTGTGTGTGCTAGAGTCATTAGGCAAGTTTATGAAACAACGTTTAAATGGACCCATACAAAAATATCAAACATAGATACTAGTGAAAAGTTGGTATGCAAATACTAGTAAAGTCTCCTCTATTTTTTCCCCTTGTGTTTCCTGTGGTTGCAGTGGTATGTGGTTACCACACACTGAGCAATGAGCTAGAAAAGTTAGAACAACTGTCAACTCAGGTGGCAGCAGCAGAGGAGCCTGCACGCTCACGGGAGCGGCAGCCATCCTCTGTCTCCTTGCAGCTGCCACCTGCCTCATTGCTTAAGCTGCCATCGTGTTGACTTTGGTAACAGTAGAGGTGGCAGCGGTAACCTCTTGCTTTTTGAGAGCACATTACCCTCACAGTCACAACTAATCACATCTCTGTTTTCACCTCCAGGTAATCCTAATAGAGTTCCTACCCAAGATCCCCATCTTCAGACCGGACTAGCCAAACTGCAGCTGAGCTAAAATCTCCACTGCTTCCCAGCTCTGTCACAGAATCACAATGGCTGTAATGCTCCTCGGTAAACTTACTTCCCCAAAATACATCCGATACTTTATGTTTACAGGGTAGCACCGATCCTTTTTCTTTGACCTTTTCCCATACCCACACATTCCCTACACTTGTTTACAAACCCAGCATCACCAAGCTTTTTTTTTTTTTTTTTGGAGCGAACTTACCAATGAGCCACATACTTCCAGAGGAGCTGGAGCCTTTCGAGACAGGCCATGTTGACTGGCACATGGTTGTAGGACAGCAAGGGAGCTGCAACATGAATTAACTTGGGCGTGGAGATTGGACTGTTGATTTGAGCTCAGTGCGCTACAACTGGAATTTTGTCACCCTTTCTTTACTTAAGTACATGGCACAATCTGAACATGATAATTGTCTTGAAACTCTTTCATATATTATTTACTGTCATACCGCCAATTCCACCTGCAAAAAACAAAAACAAAAAAAAAACACCCCAGTGCTTTTGGAACTGTTGGTTTGGTGTTGGGGATCCTGGTAGAGGCTGTGGAGGCAACATTACATCGAGCTCAAAAGGAACCACAGACAAACATCGATGGAAGAGCTCTCGATGCAGATCCACTTTGTAGCAAACAGACAAGATCTTTGAGGGGCACCTCGGGCAAACAGCCAGATCCGCTGAACTCAGTAATGTCACACTGTTATCATCTACCAGACATCTCTACGTTCCCCCTCCTCTTGAATCCCTGCACAATTTTGACCGTGCATCACCCTAACCCAGTGACAATCACACTATCTGACTCCATAATATGAATGGATCTCTATGCCACAGACGTACCTGGAACGATGTATTTTCAGTGTTGTGTGTGTCCAGGTGGTGGGCTGTTGTCTCTGACTGCCTAGCGACTGCTTCAACGTGGCAGTGGAACAATTAAGCAGAAAACAAGCCCGTCGGTGGTGCAGAATGGAGAGCTTCTTTACTTTTTTAGTATCTTTAGTTTTGTTTACCTGTTTTGGTGAAAATGGGGCAGTCAGTGCTTGCAAAACTGTTCACTGTGTTTGTGTGTTGTGAGTGTGTCTGTGTGAGTGTGTGTTTGAGAGAAACATTAGCAAAAAAGACAAATCAGACATGGGGAGATACTCTTCACTCTGTAAAGCAGGGTTCTGTCTTTTGAAATATTTTGCCATAACCAGTCGTGTTACTTTTTGTTATAATTATTTATAAGTACATGAGTGCACATGTAATGTTTGCATTCATGAAATAGGCCTTGATTATTTTGTCAAAAGGTATGCTATGGTTGTTTTCTTCAGGCTCTGCACTGTGGTCCTGTGTCAACAGTAAAGCACACAATAGCTTTGTCCTTACACTTTTCACACGGCCTCCCTTCCTTACCTGCTCGACTTGGCTTGCAGGTGTGCTTGAGCCACGATGTGTCCCACTTGAGAAAGTCCTGTTTTTGATGTGTCCTAACTCACTATGATAAGAGGTCTGAGGTGACAGGGAATGTCAGTTCCCTGTTGGTTTTATCAGACAAAAGCAGATCTGTTTTTACGAACTGTTAATACGATATGAAGGGCACATCTTAATGTAATTAAATGTTTTATTTCAACTCATCAGCAGTTGGGATCATATCTGTTAGAGATATCAGGTGCATAAGTGTGAACAGAATATGCTTTTGTACTGTAGAAGTCATATTTACTCCATTGCAAAAATGCTCCAATGAAAGTTGCTATGCATAGATATATTAGTAGTCTTCTGAATACTTTGCAGATGCATATGTTTGTTAAAATTACTCTTATTATAATCACATGAAAATTCATGAATTAACACCAAATGGATTCTATATTTAAAGCTTATTTTCTTTTTAAGTAGAGAGACACCAACACGTAGCAAATCCCAGCATTTCACATAGCATTTTTCAAAACATGAATGGGAATGAATTGGATGCAGGAAGCCTCAACTTCTAAGCTACCAAAGCATGTACTGGACAGACAGATATTTGTGACGGACAGATCTGATCACAATTGTTGATGAGAGGTTAAAAAAAGGATCTGTATGTTCCTTTTAAATCAAACTTACCCCAAAATGTTGCCAGTATATAGAACAAGGAATAGGGTAAATGATTGAGGGCCATTATGAAAAGATGCAGATTGAACTTTTCCCAGCTCAGCACACTTTTTGGTTTAAATACTCACAAATACATATTGGTATGCGAGATTATCTATCACAAAAAAAAAAAAAAATGAACAAAGCCACTGAGGTTCAGGTCACTCAGCTTTGGTGATTGTATGGGTCATGCTCAGGGGATTATAATAGAAAAAAAAAACAGAAAGAAAGAAATGTAGCATTAAGAAATCTTCGCCTTCAGGTATGCTCCAAAGTTACTCCTTGAGAGGCAAATATACGTTATAGATCACGCGTTACTTGAATAATTGTGGAAATAATTATTTGAAGTAATTGTTTGCAGCATGTTTAAATTTGACACATGCCCCTAAGAGAAAGAGGCCCAACCACTGAAGGGTGCAGAATGTGCCCCGGGTTCTTCCTGTTCGGGTGGTGAAGGGAAAACCTAATCCATGGACCCACAATGTCCGTTTATATGTCAAACACCCTAATTCACTTGATTACCACTGTGTTGCCTATTGGTTTCTAACTCACTTTTCTATATTTCTGATTGGTGGTCCGTTTTATGTATCGCGGTGTAAGGCCATATGCAGATGTGTGTGTGTGTGTGTGTGTGTGTGAGAGAGAGAGAGAGAGAGAGAGGGAGAGAGTGAGTGTGTGTGCGCATATGTGTGCGCGCAGTGTATGCAGATGCAAATGTCCTCAGTAGTTCGCAGTCTGTGATTGAACCCTGCCCAGCAAATGTCTTTTTTTATATAATCTCTAGAGTATTCTGAATGTGTGTGTGTGTGTGTGTGAGTGTGTGTGTGTAAGAGAGAGAGCAACATAATATATGTATGTATGACTTGAGCAGGTGTATGTACAGTAATAAACTACCCATAAACAAGACTGTGGGCTTCCTCCTCTGTAATAAGTTTGCAAACTCACTCTTTTTGCAAGCTTGCATTGTGCCAAGTGTTGTAAGATCTTGCAAATCCACACGGTATGATGTATCCCCTGCAACTTTGATTTTCAAATTGTCACCTATGTATTTATGATATTTCAGCTGTCAGTTACAGTAAAAGAAAATGCAGATGCAAGTTTTTTCTGGACACTGACAAAAAACCAGCATGATCAAGGACAAACTACAAAGGAGGCAGATTTTTTATACAAATTAAATGTGCCTATCATTATATGTCTCTACAAATACACCACCATGTATTGTGCAGAGGTTCATGCAAAATAGTATGAATTATATTCACTTAATATATTGCTCTATTGGCAGAAGAGAATTAATCTCTTACACATGCCCTCTTCACTAAGCATCTCATAGCATTTCTGACAATGAGATTAGCTTGATTTGAGTTACATCAGAGTTGAGCAACCTTTTTCATGATGCCTTCACTGTTAGCTCTGACGTAATCTCAATACGACAGTGACAGTTTAGGTGTGTAATTCACTCTCATTGTCTGGCAAATGTGGGTCTGGGCAAAGACCTGTGCAAGAGAAATACAAATGCATCCTTGTAAAATCATGACATCCAATATGATGCTTAACAAAACAATACAAAAAATAAACAAATCCATTGCTTGGAAAATAATGTGATGTGGGCATGTCTGCGTAAATATGATAAATATGATATGAATATATTTACACAATATTTTTGAAAAGAAAACACCTGTCTGAAGACTAAAGCCAGCTGCCAGTAGCACAGGTAATATGGATTGCCACTCTTGTTTGTAGCAGTTGCAGTATAATTTGTCAATAACAAAATATAGCAAAATTCAGCACAGTTGACTCTAACTGGCAACTAACTAACATGGCCGCTGAATATTTTGTGCTCAGATTGTTTGATGTGTTAAATAAATGGCTGCTGGTGTATCAGAGAAAAGCAGTGGCCAGTTTGTTTCCTCATTCTGCAGCTTTAGCAGTGTGACAAGCTGCAGTTTACCTCAGGCCATATTCTATTTTTATTCCCATTTAATTACATTTCAATTTTGACAATGCTGCAGCTGCAATTTAAAGGCACAATAAGGAAACTATTTGACCATATATCTTTAGGTATACTCAGATATATCCTTTGGGTGTTTGATTTGTAAGTGTAAAATTGGCTTAATGTAATTTAACCGATAATAACTCAAAGTGCAAGTCTATTTCACGGCCATGTTTAAAGACACTGTAAATGTAAACAAACCTTTTTACAGCCTCAATTTAAAAAAAAAAAAAAAAAAAAAACTTTCAACAGGGGGCGCCATGCTAATACTAATTTGTAGTAGTGGGCAAAAGTTTTAGCAAATCAACAACAAAGATTAAGGTTCCTACTTTGCTCAGGGTCCAAGAAAAGAGGTGATGGAAAGTTGAGACATGCTGCCTGCTTCTTAAACTCCTCCAGTTCTGCAGCACTCAAAGACCTTCTCTTGCCTGAGAGGGAGAACAAGCACACAGAGGAAATGTACATTCATCATGGGGGAAAGATGTTCCTAGATATCTCACTTCTGTGTCTTAATCCCCTGACCATTACATTAAATCAGGCCATATAAAATTATAATGCAGTCCTTCCCCATAACATAAACTAATCTGTCTAACAGCCAGGCATGCAAATGTTCAAAATCTGCCCTGCACCCAACACACTGTGACATAAGAAAACACAAACTGCAGAGCTAGTTGGGTCCTATTTTTGGGACTGATCTTTAGAGATGTGAGGTAAAGTCAACAGAAAATTGAGTGGCTCTTTGTTTTGTCCTCTGAAATGGAGACACTCATCACAGTCCAAGGCACTGTGCCACCCATGCAAAGTCTAAAAGTCTGAATTTGAACATGGTATGACTAAAACCACTGCAGCCACTGTGGGCCTCAAAAAGATCATGTGACCTTGATGCCAGCCTGGATGGTTTTCAAGTGGATGGGCATACATTATATAAAAACTATCTGTCACCCATCTTTGAATACGCTGGCAAAATGCCAACATGTTTATCTATTTAATTATGCTCTAACAATGGCATGATGGTCTGTTCCTATATCCATCTGTTCAACATTTTACCTCAAGGCAATATATCTCCAGATCTGGTCAATGAAAAACAACTGTTAAACTGTCTCACGACTGAAGTCCGTCTGTAAAGAACAGTAAGTGTTCATTGCTGAATAAAGGATTTTTACTTTTTGTCACAGTCAGAGTGCCTCAGATATGTGGGCCGTCGTTTCCAGATGGACTTCATATTCATATTCATTCAGCATTCATTACAGTTTAACAATCTTTTTTTATATATATATTATCTGGTAATGTTTTCCCCCATCCTGGACGAGCAGCTGATTGTTTTTCACATTCCCTGTGACACTCGAGGACAGTTTGTGACGGCACCAAAGTCAACAAAATTCATCGTCAGTGTAGCATGACTGTGCTTTCCAAGTTTCATGGTAAACCACATTAAAGACTTGGAGATATTGAAGAGTAAGGGATTAGGAGTGTTGCCCCAGGTCAAGCATAAATAATTGATTGCATTGTGGACTGAGCACACCCATGTGTCATTTGGTGCAACATATTCCTATTGTCTTACTCAACAGCTGAAGAGAGTTGTATGGAATTCCAATGACGATGGCTTTTTGGTGAACCACGAGACAGTCGGGGCAGCCAGTGTTGAGTAAGACCATGGTCATACGGATGGGGGACTCTGCAAAACACACACATGCACATAAAGTGCTGTTGCAATACACACACAAGGACAAAGTCCAAGTATGTGGGTGAACTGCGCCTGCAAAACATATTGATGCAGCATCATACAGACAAATGTTGGCCTACTCACCACTATGGAAAGAGTTGTTTGCAAACGTTGAGGTATAAGTGAAAGACATGCAGTTGCCCATTCTGTCATAAGTAGAAAGAAAATGTATAGTTAGATAACAAAACACCTGAAAAATGTGGCAAAAAGGACCTTTCTGCACATGAAGAGTTCAATTCCCAAATGAACTAAATGCCAACTGAAAAAGTGGAAAATTAACCCCAAAGATTTTTGCTTACAAAATCGGCACATATCAAATGATATTATAAGTTGCATTTTTGAAAGATTGAACGATTAATGTCAGGTAAATATTTTTCCCCAAAGAGGAGTCACTGTATTCAGAATAAAGCATAAACTCAAAAAAAAAATGGAAGCAGTCTTTTTCAAGTCAGATTCAGTTACGTCTTCTGAGCCTCGTAGATGTTCAGGGTGTTGTTTTGGGAGCCAGCCATGACGTTCACCCAGTAACTCTTTACGAAGGCTTTCACCAGCACCTTGGACCATTGGATCTCTGAGCTCTCACCTATGTAGATCCACTTGCCCACCATCTGCAACAACAAGCAGATTCCCTCAGCTGCACAAGATGACATATGGAGACATAGGCGGATGGATTGGGATTTTTCAACAAGCCACAAAAACTGACTTTTTGAAAGTTGCTGAAAAACATAACAGTGACACTAACAAGCAGAAACAGAGTGTGAGACAGAAAGTGAGATGACGAGAAAGTCCTACCATGTCTCTGCTGGGGGCTTCCAGAGGTTTGGTCAGATTCTCACAGCTCTCCAGAGGAGCTGAGCGTCCAACTGAGAGAAGACTGAACACAGCAGCAGCAACATAAACAAACCCCAACATTGTTCCTTTTTTCTCTTTTTTTATTATTATTTTTTTTTTTTACACCAAATTCTCCTTTGTGTCCACCTTCAGCTGTAACTAGTTCTTCAAAGTCCAGAGGCTCGTAGCACACTGCACCACACAGGTCTGAATTGTTTATTCTCAAATGTGCTGTAACCAGATTAAGAGAGGGAGGGCTTTATTGATCGGTATTAGCAGCAGTATTCGTTTTTCAGATACTCACTTGTTTAGATGTAATTTGAAATCAGATTACAACTGCTGCAAAAATGAGAAAGGATAATATCTTTTGAAGAGAGAGAGAGAGAGAATAGGCAACCAAAGATAAAACAATGAATATAAGACCGCAGTACAACATGATTTTAAGATCATGATGCACAAAATAAACCAAATGACACCAAGACGACCGTGCCCTGAGGTAGTCTGCTGGTTAGTGAAGATTTTGTGATATTTTGTGTGAAATACACGAACAGTTCATGTGCCTGCAGCATATTGACCTCAAAGTGGTCCTGAAGGTCATTTTTCAGTTGTTCTCACTGCCCGTGTCTAATGTGTAATGTTTTATTATTAGTGTCCCTGTTTAGTCATAATATCCACATTACTGAGGATTGTTTATCCAAAGTCTTGTGTGTAAATGTCTCATGAAAGCACCAATAACCATGTCTACAATATTGTCAGTATCGATATTGTGTCTGGGCATGTGTGTGTGTGTGTGTGTGTGTGTGCGCGCGCGCGTGCGTGCATGCATGAGTGCGTGTGTGTGTGTGTGTGTGTGTGTGAGAGAGAGAGAGAGAGAGAGAGAGAGAAATTAATAGATAAAGATGCAAAATATCTGTATGTGGTTGGTGACATACAGCCAATCAAACAATTATTTGGCATATTTAAATGTGCAACTCTGCCAAATGCTCAAAACAGCTTCTAATAAGAATTAGTGCAATATGTGATTTGCCCCAACTTGGCCTTGAGGAACATACAAACTTCTGTCCAGAATCTGGACGCCGGTGTGGGTGTAAAGTTGTCTGGGCAAAGCTCTGCACACACACACACACACACACACACACAGACACACACACATTGCATCACAAGAAAAACAAAGTCAGAAACAAAATGAAATGAATGTAAGTCCATTTTAAGTTTTCAGATGAGTAGCTTGTTCGGGTGGTGAAGGGAAAACCTAATCCATGGACCCACAATGTTCGTTTATATGTCAAACACCCTAATTCACTTGATTACCACTGTGTTGCCTATTGGTTTCTAACTCACCTTTCTATATTTCTGATTGGTGGTCTATTTTATGTATCGTGGTGTAAGGCCATATGCAGATATGAGTGTGTGTGTGTGTGAGAGAGAGAGAGAGAGGGAGAGAGTGAGTGTGTGCGCGCATATGTGTGCGCACAGTGTATGCAGATGCACCCCAGTCTGTGATTGAACCCTGCCCAGCAAATGTCTTTTTTTTTATATAATCTCTAGAATATTCTGAATGTGTGTGTATGTGTGTGTGTGTGTGTGCGTAAGAGAGAGAGCAACATAATATATGTATGTATGACTTGAGCAGGTGTATGTACAGTAATAAACTACCCATAAACAAGACTGTGGGCTTCCTCCTCTGTAATAAGTTTGCAAACTCACTCTTTTTGCAAGCTTGCATTGTGTGAAGTGTTGTAAGATCTTGCAAATCCACACGGTATGATGTATCCCCTGCAACTTTGATTTTCAAATTGTCACCTATGTATTTATGATATTTCAGCTGTCAGTTACAGTAAAAGAAAATGCAGATGCAAGTTTTTTCTGGACACTGACAAAAAACCAGCATGATCAAGGACAAACTACAAGGGAGGCAGATTTTTTATACAAATTAAATGTGCCTATCATTATATGTCACTACAAATACACCACCATGTATTGTGCAGAGGTTCATGCAAAATAGTATGAATTATATTCACTTAATATATTGCTCTATTGGCAGGACAGAATTCATCTCTTACACATGCCCTCTTCACTAAGCATCTCATAGCATTTCTGACAATGAGATTAGCTTGATTTGAGTTACATCAGAGTTGAGCAACCTTTTTCATGATGCCTTCACTGTTAGCTCTGACGTAATCTCAATACGACAGTGACAGTTTAGGTGTGTAATTCACTCTCATTGTCTGGCGAATGCGGGTCTGGGCAAAGACCTGTGCAAGAGAAATACAAATGTATCCTTGTAGAATCATGACATCCAATATGATGGTAAACAAAACAATACAAAAAATAAACAAATCCATTGCTTGGAAAATAATGTGATGTGGGCATGTCTGCGTAAATATGATAAATATGATATGAATGTATTTACACAAAATTTTTGAAAAGAAAACACCTGTCTGAGGACGAAAGCCTGCTGCCAGTAGCACAGGTAATATGGATTGCCACTCTTGTTTGTAGCAGTTGCAGTATAATTTGTCAATAACAAAATAAAGCAAAATTCAGCACAGTTGACTCTAACTATCAAAACACCTGTCATACACCTCATGGCCGCTGAATACTTTGTGCTCAGTTTGATGTGTTAAATAAATGGCTGCTGGTCAGGGGCGGATCTAGACAAATATTCATGGGGTGGCAAGAGGGTGGCATGGAGACTTTAAGGGGTGGCAGAAATATATATGCTGATTTAATACCAAACAATCACATATATCAGTATTTGCTTGGAAAACCCCCAAATGAGGATATTTTAACTCAAAAACATTCTATTATTGTGGTACATGAGTAAAGCATTGAATAGAAAACCAAAAGGTGGCATTAGAAATATTTATTTATTTATTTATTTATCAACCCCTTAAATAGTGGGAGTGTCATCTTTTGCTGCATTTACATGCACTCGGACATTTGAGTCTCGCAACAGCGAGTTTCCGAACAGCCACAATTAAAAAATAAATAAATAAATTGTCTGAAATTGGGGTGGCAACTAGGGTGGCAAGGCATTTTTCTAGGGTGGCAGCTGCCACCCCCTAGAACCGCCTATGCTGCTGGTGTATCAGAGAAAAGCAGTGGCCAGTTTGTTTCCTCATCCTGCAGCTTTATCAGTGTGACAAGCTGCAGTTTACCTCAGACCATATTCTATTTTTATTCCCGTTTAATTACATTTCAATTTTGACAATACAGCAGCTGCAGTTTAAAGGCACAATATGGAAACTATTTGACCATATATCTTTAGGCATACTCAGATATATCCTTTGCGTGTTTGATTTGTAAGTGTAAAATTGGCTTAATGTAATTTAACTGATAATAACTCAAAGTGCAAGTCTATTTCACGGCCATGTTTAAAGACACTGTAAATGTAAACAAACCTTTTAACAGCCTCAATTTTGAAAAAAAAAAAAAAATTCAACAGGGGGCGCCATGCTAATACTAATTTGTAGTAGTGGGCAAAAGTTTTAGCAAAACAAGAACAAAGATTAAGGTTCCTACTTTGCTCAGGGTCCAAGAAAAGAGGTGATGGAAAGTTGAGACATGCTGCCTGCTTCTTAAACTCCTCCAGTTCTGCAGCACTCAAAGACCTTCTCTTGCCTGAGAGGGAGAACAAGCACACAGAGGAAATGTACATTCATCATGGGGGAAAGATGTTCCTAGATATCTCACTTCTGTGTCTTAATCCCCTGACCATTACATTAAATCAGGCCATATAAAATTATAATGCAGTCCTTCCCCATAACATAAACTAATCTGTCTAACAGCCAGGCATGCAAATGTTCAAAATCTGCCCTGCACCCAACACACTGTGACATAAGAAAACACAAACTGCAGAGCTAGTTGGGTTCTATTTTTGGGACTGATCTTTAGAGATGTGAGGTAAAGTCAACAGAAAATTGAGTGGCTCTTTGTTTTGTCCTCTGAAATGGAGACACTCATCACAGTCCAAGGCACTGTGCCACCCATGCAAAGTCTAAAAGTCTGAATTTGAACATGGTATGACTAAAACCACTGCAGCCACTGTGGGCCTCAAAAAGGTCATGTGACCTTGATGCCAGCCTGGATGGTTTTCAAGTGGATGGGCAGACATTATATAAAAACTATCTGTCACCCATCTTTGAATACGCTGGCAAAATGCCAACATGTTTATCTATTTAATTATGCTCTAACAATGGCATGATGGTCTGTTCCTATATCCATCTGTTCAACATTTTACCTCAAGGCAATATATCTCCAGATCTGGTCAATGAAAAACAACTGTTAAACTGTCTCACGACTGAAGTCCGTCTGTAAAGAACAGTAAGTGTTCATTGCTGAATAAAGGATTTTTACTTTTTGTCACAGTCAGAGTGCCTCAGATATGTGGACCGTCGTTTCCAGATGGACTTCATATTCATATTCATTCAGCATTCATTACAGTTTAACAATCTTTTTTTATATATATATTATCTGGTAATGTTTTCCCCCATCCTGGACGAGCAGCTGATTGTTTTTCACATTCCCTGTGGCACTCGAGGACAGTTTGTGATGGCACCAAAGTCAACAAAATTCATCGTCAGTGTAGCATGACTGTGCTTTCCAAGTTTCATGGTAAACCACATTAAAGACTTGGAGATATTGAAGAGTAAGGGATTAGGAGTGTTGCCCCAGGTCAAGCATAAATAATTGATTGCATTGTGGACTGAGCACACCCATGTGTCATTTGGTGCAACATATTCCTATTGTCTTACTCAACAGCTGAAGAGAGTTGTATGGAATTCCAATGACGATGGCTTTTTGGTGAACCACGAGACAGTCGGGGCAGCCAGTGTTGAGTAAGACCATGGTCATACGGATGGGGGACTCTGCAAAACACACACATGCACATAAAGTGCTGTTGCAATACACACACAAGGACAAAGTCCAAGTATGTGGGTGAACTGCGCCTGCAAAACATATTGATGCAGCATCATACAGACAAATGTTGGCCTACTCACCACTATGGAAAGAGTTGTTTGCAAACGTTGAGGTATAAGTGAAAGACATGCAGTTGCCCATTCTGTCATAAGTAGAAAGAAAATGTATAGTTAGATAACAAAACACCTGAAAAATGTGGCAAAAAGGACCTTTCTGCACATGAAGGGTTCAATTCCCAAATGAACTAAATGCCAACTGAAAAAGTGGAAAATTAACCCCAAAGATTTTTGCTTACAAAATCGGCACATATCAAATGATATTATAAGTTGCATTTTTGAAAGATTGAACGATTAATGTCAGGTAAATATTTTTCCCCAAAAAGGAGTCACTGTATTCAGAATAAAGCATAAACTCAAAAAAAATTTGGAAGCAGTCTCTTTCAAGTCAGATTCAGTTACGTCTTCTGAGCCTCGTAGATGTTCAGGGTGTTGTTTTGGGAGCCAGCCATGACGTTCACCCAGTAACTCTTTACGAAGGCTTTCACCAGCACCTTGGACCATTGGATCTCTGGGCTCTCAGCTATGTAGATCCACTTGCCCACCATCTGCAACAACAAGCAGATTCCCTCAGCTGCACAAGATGACATATGGAGACATAGGTGGAAGGATTGGGATTTTTCAACAAGCCACAAAAACTGACTTTTTGAAAGTTGCTGAAAAACATAACAGTGACACTAACAAGCAGAAACAGAGTGTGAGACAGAAAGTGAGATGATGAGAAAGTCCTACCATGTCTCTGCTGGGGGCTTCCAGAGGTTTGGTCAGATTCTCACAGTTCTCCAGAGGAGCTGAGCGTCCAGCTGAGAGAAGACTGAACACAGCAGCAGCAACATAAACAAACCCCAACATTGTTCCTTCTATCTCTCTTTTTTTTTTTTTTTTTTTTACACCAAATTCTCCTTTGTGTCCGCCTTCAGCTGTAACCAGTTCTTCAAAGTCCAGAGGCTCACAGAACAGTGCACCACACAGGTCTGAATTGTTTATTCTCAAATGTGCTGTAACCAGATTAAGAGAGGGAGGGCTTTATTGATCGGTATTAGCAGCAGTATTTGTTTTTCAGATACTCACTTGTTTAGTTGTAATTTGAAATCAGAATGAGTACTCTGGAGTACTCAAAAACGAAAAAGGATAATATCTTTTGAAGAGAGAGAGAGAGAATAGGAAACCAAAGATAAAACAATGAAACTAAGACTGCAATACAACATGATTTTAAGATCATGATGCACAAAATAAACCAAATGACACCAAGACGACCGTGCCCTGAGGTAGTCTGCTGGTTAGTGAAGATTTTGTGATATTTTGTGTGAAATGCATGAACAGTTCACTTGCCTGCAGCATATTGACCTCAAAGTGGTCCTGAAGGCGATTTTTCAGTTGTTCTCACTGCCAGTGTCTAATGTGTAATGTTGTATTATTAGTGTCCCTGTTTAGTCATAATATCCACATTACTGAGGATTGTTTATCCAAAGTCTTGTGTGTAAATGTCTCATGAAAACACCAATAACCATGTCTACAATATTGTCAGTATCGATATTGTGTCTGGGCATGTGTGTGTGTGTGTGCGTGCGTGCGCGCGCGTGTGTGTGTGTGTGTGAGAGAGAGAGAGAGAGAGAGAGAGAGAAATTAATAGATAAAGATGCAAAATATCTGTGTGTGGTTGGTGACATACAGCCAATTCAACAATTATTTGGCATATTTAAATGTGCAACTCTGCCAAATGCTCAAAACAGCTTCTAATAAGAATTAGTGCAATATGTGATTTGCCCCAACTTGGCCTTGAGGAACATACAAACATCTGTCCAGAATCTGGACGCCGGTGTGGGTGTAAAGTTGTCTGGGCAAAGCTCTGCACACACACACACACACACACATTGCATCACAAGAAAAACAAAGTCAGAAACAAAATAAAATGAATGTAAGTCCATTTTAAGTTTTCAGATGAGTAGCTTGTTCGGGTGGTGAAGGGAAAACCTAATCCATGGACCCACAATGTTCGTTTATATGTCAAACACCCTAATTCACTTGATTACCACTGTGTTGCCTATTGGTTTCTAACTCACTTTTCTATATTTCTGATTGGTGGTCCATTTTATGTATCGTGGTGTAAGGCCATATGCAGATATGAGTGTGGGTGTGTGTGTGTGTGTGTGTGTGTGTGTGAAAGAGAGAGAGAGAGAGTGAGTGTGCGCGCGCATGTGTGTGCACAGTGTATGCAGATGCAAATGTCCTCAGTAGTTCGCAGTCTGTGATTGAACCCTGCCCAGCAAATGTCTTTTTTTTATATAATCTCTAGAGTATTCTGAATGTGTGTGTGTGTGTGTGTGTGTGTGTGTGTGTAAGAGAGAGAGCAACATAATATATGTATGTATGACTTGAGCAGTTGTATGTACAGTAATAAACTACGCATAAACAAAACTGTGGGCTTCCTCCTCTGTAATAAGTTTGCAAACTCACTCTTTTTGCAAGCTTGCATTGTGCCAAGTGTTGTAAGATCTTGCAAATCCACACGGTATGATGTATCCCCTGCAACTTTGATTTTCAAATCGTCACCTATGTATTTATGATATTTCAGCTGTCAGTTACAGTAAAAGAAAATGCAGATGCAAGTTTTTCTGGACACTGACAAAAAACCAGCATGATCAAGGACAAACTACAAGGGAGGCAGATTTTTTATACAAATTAAATGTGCCTATCATTATATGTCACTACAAATACACCACCATGTATTGTGCAGAGGTTCATGCAAAATAGTATGAATTATATTCACTTTATATTGCTCTATTGGCAGGACAGAATTCATCTCTTACACATGCCCTCTTCACTAAGCATCTCATAGCATTTCTGACAATGAGATTAACTTGATTTGAGTTACATCAGAGTTGAGCAACCTTTTTCATGATGCCTTCACTGTTAGCTCTGACGTAATCTCAATACGTCAGTGACAGTTTAGGTGTGTAATCCACTCTCATTGTCTGGCGAATGCGGGTCTGGGCAAAGACCTGTGCAAGAGAAATATAAATGCATCCTTGTAAAATCATGACATCCAATATGATGCTTAACAAAACAATACAAAAAATAAACAAATCCATTGCTTGGAAAATAATGTGATGTGGGCATGTCTGCGTAAATATGATTAATATGATATGAATATATTTACACAATATTTTTGAAAAGAAAACACCTGTCTGAAGACTAAAGCCAGCTGCCAGTAGCACAGGTAATATGGATTGCCACTCTTGTTTGTAGCAGTTGCAGTATAATTTGTCAATAACAAAATATAGCAAAATTCAGCACAGTTGACTCTGACTACCAAAAGACCTTTCATACACCTCATGGCCGCTGAATATTTTGTGCTCAGATTGTTTGATGTGTTAAATAAATCGCTGCTGGTGTATCAGAGAAAAGCAGTGGCCAGTTTGTTTCCTCATCCTGTAGCTTTAGCAGTGTGACAAGCTGCAGTTTACCTCAGGCCATATTCTATTTTTATTCCCATTTAATTACATTTCAATTTTGACAATGCTGCAGCTGCAATTTAAAGGCACAATAAGGAAACTATTTGACCATATATCTTTAGGTATACTCAGATATATCCTTTGGGTGTTTGATTTGTAAGTGTAAAAGTGGCTTAATGTAATTTAACAGATAATAACTCAAAGTGCAAGTCTATTTCACGGCCATGTTTAAAGACACTGTAAATGTAAACAAACCTTTTAACAGCCTCAATTTTGAAAAAATACCTTTCAACAGGGGGCGCCATGCTAATACCAATTTGTATTAGTGAGCAAAAGTTTTAGCAAATCAACAACAAAGATTAAGGTTCCTACTTTGCTCAGGGTCCAAGAAAAGAGGTGATGGTAAGTTGAGACATGCTGCCTGCTTCTCAAACTCTTCCAGTTCTGCAGCACTCAAAGACCTTCTCTTGCCTGAGAGGGAGAACAAGCACACAGAGGAAATGTACATTCATCATGGGGGAAAGATGTTCCTAGATATCTCACTTCTGTGTCTTAATCCCCTGACCATTACATTAAATCAGGCCATATAAAATTATAATGCAGTCCCTCCCCATAACATAAACTAATCTGTCTAACAGCCAGGCATGCAAATGTTCAAAATCTGCCCTGCACCCAACACACTGTGACATAAGAAAACACAAACTACAGAGCTAGTTGGGTCCTATTTTTGGGACTGATCTTTAGAGATGTGAGGTAAAGTCAACAGAAAATTGAGTGGCTCTTTGTTTTGTCCTCTGAAATGGAGACACTTATCAAAGTCCAAGGCACTGTGCCACCCATGCAAAGTCTAAAAGTCTGAATTTGAACATGGTATGACTAAAACCACTGCAGCCACTGTGGGCCTCAAAAAGGTCATGTGACCTTGATGCCAGCCTGGATGGTTTTCAAGTGGATGGGCATACATTATATAAAAACTATCTGTCACCCATCTTTGAATACGCTGGCAAAATGCCAACATGTTTATCTATTTAATTATGCTCTAACAACGGCATGATGGTCTGTTCCTATATCCATCTGTTCAACATTTTACCTCAAGGCAATATATCTCCAGATCTGGTCAATGAAAAACAACTGTTAAACTGTCTTACGACTGAAGTCCGTCTGTAAAGAACAGTAAGTGTTCATTGCTGAATAAAGGATTTTTACTTTTTGTCACAGTCAAAGTGCCTCAGATATGTGGACCGTTGTTTCCAGATGGACTTCATATTCATATTCATTCAGCATTCATTACAGTTTAACAATCTTTTTTTATATATATATTATCTGGTAATGTTTTCCCCCATCCTGGACGAGCAGCTGATTGTTTTTCACATTCCCTGTGGCACTTGAGGACAGTTTGTGATGGCACCAAATTCAACAAAGTTCATGGTCAGTGTAGCATGACTGTGCTTTCCAAGTTTCATGGTAAACCACATTATAGGTTTGGAGATATTGAAGAGTAAGGGATTAGGAGTGTTGCCCCAGGTCAAGCATAAATAATTGATTGCATTGTGGACTGAGCACACCCATGTGTCATTTGGTGCAACATATTCCTATTGTCTTACTCAACAGCTGAAGAGAGGTGTATGGGGTTCCAATGACGATGGCTTTTTGGTGAATCAGGAGACAGTCGGGGCAGCCAGTGTTGAGTAAGACCTCGGTGGTATGGATGGGGGACTCTGCAAAACACACACATGCACACAAAGTGCTATTGCAATACACACACAAGGACAAAGTCCAAGTATGTGGGTGAACTGCGCCTGCAAAACATATTGATGCAGCATCATACAGACAAATGTTGGCCCACTCACCAACATGGAAAGAGTTGTTTGCAAACGTTGAGGTATAAGTGACAGACATGCAGCCGCCCATTCTGTCATAAGTAGGAAGAAAATGTATAGTTAGATAACAAAACACCTGCAAAATGTGGCAAAAAGGACCTTTCTGCACATGAAGAATTTAATTTCCAAATCAACTAAATGCCAACTGAAAAAGTGGAAAATTCACCCCAAAGATTTTTGCTTACAAAATCGGCACATATCAAATGATATTGTGAGTTGCATTTTTGAAGGATTGAACGATTAATGTCAGGTAAATACTTTTCCCCAAAGAGGAGTCACTGTATTCAGAATAAAGCATAAACTCAAAAAAAAATTGGAAGCAGTCTTTTTCAAGTCAGATTCAGTTACATGTTTTGAGCCTGGTAGATGTTCAGGGTATTGTTGTGCGAGCCAGCCATGACGTTCACCCAGACACTCTTTATGAAGGCTTTCCCCAGCTCCTTGGACTCTGGGATCTCCGAGCTCTCAGCTATGTACATCCACTTGCCCACCATCTACAACAACAAGCACATTCCCTCAGCTGCACAAGATGACACTTGGAGACATAGGTGGAAGGACTGGGATTTTTCAACAAGCCACAAAATCCAGCTGTTTGAAAGTTGCTGAAAAACATAACAGTGACACTAACAAGCAGAAACAGAGTGTGAGACAGAAAGTGAGATGACGAGAAAGTCCTACCATGTCTCTGCTGGGGGCTTCCAGGGGTTTGGTCAGATTCTCACAGCTCTCCAGAGGAGCTGAGTGTCCAGCTGAGAGAAGACTGAACACAGCAGCAGCAATATAAACAAACCCCAACATTGCTCCTTCTATCTCTCTTTTTTTTTTTTTTTTTACACCAAATTCTCCTTTGTGTCCGCCTTCAGCTGTAACTAGTTCTTCAAAGTCCAGAGGCTCGTAGCACACTGCACCACACAGGTCTGAATTGTTTATTCTCAAATGTGCTGTAACCAGATTAAGAGAGGGAGGGCTTTATTGATCGGTATTAGTAGCAGTATTCGTTTTTCAGATACTCACTTGTTTAGTTGTAATTTGAAATCAGAATGAGTACTCTGGAGTACTCTGCTGCAAAAATGAGAAAGGATAATATCTTTTGAAGAGAGAGGGAGAGAATAGGAAACCAAAGATAAAACAATGAAACTAAGACTGCAATACAACATGATTTTAAGATCATGATGCACAAAATAAACCAAATGACACCAAGACGACCGTGCCCTGAGGTTGTCTGCTGGTTAGTGAAGATTTTGTGATATTTTGTGTGAAATGCATGAACAGTTCACTTGCCTGCAGCATATTGACCTCAAAGTGGTCCTGAAGGCAATTTTTCAGTTGTTCTCACTGCCAGTGTCTAATGTGTAATGTTGTATTATTAGTATCCACCTGTTTAGTCATAATATCCACATTACTGAGGATTGTTTATCCAAAGTCTTGTGTGTAAATGTCTCATGAAAACACCAATAACCATGTCTACAATATTGTCAGTATCGATATTGTGTCTGGGCATGTGTGTGTGTGTGTGTGTGTGTGTGTGTGTGTGTGTGTGTGTGCGCGCGTGCGTGTGCGTGCGTGCGTGTGCGCGTGTGTGTGTGTGCATGTGTGTGTGTGTGTGTGTGTGTGTGTGTGTGTGTGTGTGTGTGAGAGAGAGAGAGAGAGAGAGAGAGAGAGAGAGAAATTAATAATGCTCAATTCTCAAAACAGCTTCATATAAGAATTAGTGCAATATGTGATTTGCCCCAACTTGGCCTTGAGGAACATACAAACTTCTGTCCAGAATCTGGACGCTGGTGTGGGTGTAAAGTTGTCTGGGCAAAGCTCTGCACACACACACACACACATATTGAATCACAGGAAAAACAAAGTCAGAAACAAAATGAAATGAATGTAAGTCCATTTTAAATTTTCAGATGAGTAGCTTGCAGAGAATACAAGTATATAGCTATTATCAAACTATGTGTCTGGCTGCAGTGTTGTGTACAATCACACTTCAACACAGAGACTTCAAGACAAAGGCTGCGCACTTTTGAGTTGTGTGTAATATTCACTCTTAATGATTAGGCATGACAACCACAAGGATCTTGGTTATTAAGAAAAGAAAAAGAAAAGAAATTGTATTTGTGTATTGTGTATTGTATATGATAAACACGCAAGTCTTTTACTGCCCTTGTATTTTTAATTTTCCTAAAGTGGACAAGCCAACAACTTGGATGTGGTGAATGGACTGTTGAATTGAGTTCAGTGCACTTCAACTGGAATTGTGTCACCCTTTCTTTACTTATGTACATGGTACAATCTGAACATGATAACTGTCTTGAAACTCTTTCATATATTATTTACTGTCATAACAGCAACTCCACCCGCCAAAATAAATAAATAAATAAATAAATAAACACCCCAGTGCTTTTGGAACTGTTGGTTTGGTGTTGGGGATCCTGGTAGAGGCTGTGGAGGCAACATTACATCGAGCTCAAAAGGAACCACAGACAAACATCGATGGAAGAGCTCTCGATTCAGATCCACTTTGTAGCAAACAGACAAGATCTTTGAGGGGCACCTCGGGCAAACAGCCAGATCCGCTGAACTCAGTAATGCCACACTGTTATCATCTACCAGACATCTCTACGTTCCCCCTCCTCTTGAATCCCTGCACAATTTTGACCGTGCATCACCCTAACCCAGTGACAATCACAACATCTGACTCCATAATATGAATGGATCTCTATGCCACAGACTTACAAGACGTACATGATGCAAGACATTGAGCAACACAGCAGAGTGTTTTGTTTCACTACATTAGGCCTGAACACTGAAGCTGGGTTATATCAGCGCAGCTCATTTAATTAAATACTGTCATAAGAGTCCTTCCAAATTCATTCAACATGTTGTTTGTGGACACCTGAGACTACTAGTGTTGCACAGGGGTGGAAAGTTTCCGGTAAATTTCCCGGAAAGTTTCCAAAGATTCCCATGGGAATTTTCGCTGTGGAATATTGGGAATTTTCAGAAGATTTTTGCTGTCACTTTTTTTTCAATTTTTCCGAAAATTCCCAGGAAAATTTGGCTCGGGAATTTTGGGAATTTTCATTTTTTTTTCTTATCATCAATTTGAATGAGGTTTTTAAAAAGTTTCCATGGAAATTTAAGCTTGGGAATTTTGGAAATTTTCATTTTTGTTGTTGTTAACTTAAGGTGAATGGGGCAAAAATAAGCAATAATCAATAAAATGAATGCCAACATCAATATTACCATTTTGGAAATGGAAACCCTAATCTCCTAAACTCAGGACTCACCTCTAAAGGCTACAATGCCAGCATACTGTAAAATCATCATCCCCATGCCCAAGTGTGTGAAATAAAACTGAAATATAAAACTTAAATATAAACAGTCAACTTTGCATTTTGGTGGAAACAAATATGTTGCATGATTCAATGCAAATTCAATTGTGCACCATGATTCACATATGCAAATAATTTCGAACACATTTGATCATCATCAATCAGTAGCATATACTCCACTAGGCTGCAGCACTTCCACTGAGACAGACGATCATCACATCAGCATCACGATTCAATTTCCTGCATTTCTATGCATTTTAATGGGTAGTTTGAACCACTTCATATGCACACCTTAACAATAGTACTGCACACAATCCTATGCCTGAATTAACACAGTTTGACTCAACTAGGGAAAATTCCCGAAAATTCCCTGGAAATTCATTATAATGTAACATGTTTGCATGCATATCTGCTTATAACAAACCAAAATGTTTATTATGTATACATGTATATGACCGGGCGAATGCAGTGAATATAAATTCCCGAAAATTCCCCCCAAATTCCCGTTTATTCCCATTAATTATCGTTAATTTCCAAAAATTCCCATGGAAATTTTCCAACTTTGAAAATGTCGGGAATTTTGCAACACTAGAGACTACTTACGGTTCAAGGGGGGGGGGGGGGGGGGGGGGGGGGGGGGGGGGGGGGGTTTAATGATGTTTCCCTCCTGACCATCTCAGAAGATGTTGTCCTCATGACTTATTCAGCTGTTGTTTTTGTGTGGCACCTTTTCCCTTTTATCACCTAATGTTTCGTGCTTTTTTCTTGTTTTTTTTTCTTTCCTCCCAGCTTTTCCCTCCTCCTCTGTTTTCTCTCAAGGTGCCAATGGCATGAATTGTTTCCACTCGTGTAGTCCAGTCATGTGGCTCATTAGCCTACCTGCGCTGTGGTGCACTGAGCAAACTTTTGGTGAAAGAAGCTATATGGTGAGAGGTTGAGGACCATATGTGACTTGGGTGTACCTTTTATAACTACTTTTTATATACTTTTTTTTTTTTTTTTTTAACTATATCTATACTATCTAACAAAAACAATGGATGTGATTTATCACAGAATTTGCCCTGAACGCTTAACAGCTGCAAAATGTTTAAACTTACTTGACAGCAGGTTATAGTCAGGCTACTGGATCCAAATGTATAACATGTTCCTCTTTTTATCGGTCAGCTCAGAATGCATCATCTTTCCTGGAGGCACCTATGGGGTTTACTGAAACAACCTTTACTGATCAAATAGCACTTGGGAATTGATAGGAATATGGCAGGCTATCCAGTTATTTAAAATGTATACAGTATATAATGTGTATTATAAAAAACTTGACTTTAGTGCTGAACCACTACAGCACTTGCAACACATAAGATAACAGGTGAGCAAACTGATACTTAATGTTCAAATTTTGAAATAAGTGATGCTTGATGGAATATGCCAAATTAAGATGTTGCTCCTAAAGATTCGGAAAAGGTCTTGAGGTCAATCCTCTCTCCTCTTGATAGAAAATTGAACATACTGGTTAAAAAGCTGAGTTTATATATGTGACAGAGGACAATAAAATTTGGAAGGGACTCCCACACTGTCATGTAACTATATCTTTTTCAAATCTTAGTTGTTGATGACCCACTAATGTACATGTGATGGTGGCTCAAATATAATGAAGAGGGATGGAATACAAAGGCAACACAAGTTTAGTGTAACCCCTAAATCAGTTTTCATGGTTGTGTTGCTGTGTTGCTCCTTTTATGTCATGTTTTTTTTTTTTTTTTTTTTTTTTTTTTTTTTCCACTCGTAGCCATTTAACATTTTCATTGCAGTTGCAAGGGGTGAGAGGAGCTAGTTGAGGCAATGCCACAGGGTGAAGGCCTCCCCTGGGAGGGAGGCGTGGGAGGAGACCCCAGGGCAGACCCAGGGCATGCTGCAGGGATACAGCTCCCCCAGGTTGAGCTGGAGGATGTTGCTGCACTGCTCCACTCACCTTGTTGCCTCTTTGACCCTGACCTGGATAAGCATTGTAAAACCATTGTCAAATGTGGGAGCTGGGACCTTGATTATTTTCTTTTAATATCAAGTCAATACATCAAAAGTGGACAAGAGAGCTGTGAAATGTAGCTGTATCTGGCCACTAAGATGACTGACGCCTAATGTTTCAGCTTCTACTACATTGTTCTTTGTACATTCACTGCTGATTTGTAGTTGTAGTTTTTTTTTTTTTTAAATTGCAAATAATATTGTTTCTGCCAATGACTGCCAATGAATGCTTCACTTGTTCCTGACAGATCAACCGCATTTGGCTGCTCTTTTGACTGCTCTGCATTTATGATCATTTTGTTGGATACTGATTTGTTTTTGTTGCTGCTGTACATTTGAATTGTCCAGCAGCAAAACCACAACCATGGACTGGATAGAAGGCAGGGCCATCTACAGGCCCATTGAGGTATGTGAGGATTTTGTGTTGCAGTTAAATTGTAGATATTTTGTACTGTAGTTAAAATATGGAGTAAACAATAATTACTAATGATTTCGCTAATGATTTCACCCTGATTTCCTTTATAAGAAATTGTTCAATGCCCCAGTCTACAGACAGACCATAGAGATCTGCTGGGAGAAAAAAATATTATCTCTCACAGGTAAGAACCACTTTTTGTTTTCAGGCTCACACCAAAAAAATAAAACACTTGATAATTTCAGTCAAGTGACTCTCATACTTACACTACTCACAAAAAGTTAGGGATATTTGGCTTTTGGGTGAAATTTATGGAAAATGTAAAATGTTCACGCTACAGTGATATTATATCATGAAAGTAGGGCATTTAAGTAGAAGCATACACTGGTGATTTCCTCATCTCAAACAATTTCTTGAAACAAAAGCCAACAACAGTGGTGGATATACCACAACAAAAAAATGTCAGTGTCAATAACTTGTCATGTGCCCTTAAGCATCAATTACAGCTTGACAACGACGTCTCATGCTGTTCACAAGTCGACTTATTGTCTGCTGAGGCATGGCATCCCACTCTTCTTGAAGGGTGGCCCTCAGGACATTGAGGTTCTGGGGTACAGAGCTCCGAGCCTCTACACGGCGACTCAGCTGATCCCATAGGTTTTCTATGCGATTCAGGTCTGAGAAAGTGCAGGCCACTCCATTTGAGGTACCCCAGTCTCCAGCAGCTGTTCCCTAATGATACGACCTCGATGAGCTGGAGCATTGTCGTCCATGAAGATGAAATTAGGCCTGTGTTGTTCATGCAGGGGCACAATGACTGGATTAATGATGTTATTCAGGTAGCATGGGCTTGTCACTGTACCATTCACAAAGTGTAGGGCAGTTCTGTACTGACTAGACACACCTGCCCACACAGTAACACCACCACCACCAAAGGCTCGTCTGGTGACAACAGTGGCTGATGCATAGTGCTCTCCTTGATGTCTCCAACATCGTTGGCGGCCATCATTTCTGCTCAACATGAATCGGCTTTCATCAGAGAACAGCACTGAGGCCCACTGGTCCCTCGTCCAGCGTAAATGCTGACACCTGTGCCTGGTGGTGTGGTCAGGTACCCTTGCAGGTTGTCTAGCACGCAGACCATGCTGATGTAAACGGTTTCGAATGGTCTGACGTGACACTTGGGTGCCTCTCACCTCCCTTAAACGTGCCTGGAGTTGAGTGGCATTCATCATCCAGTTCCGCAGGGCACTGTTGACAATGAAGCGGTCATCAGTGTGGGATGTGGCCAAAGGACGTCCACTTCTATGCCTTTCTATGACTCTTCCAGTCTCTCTGTATCTCTGTTGCAACCTGCTGATGTTTTCAGACGGCCACTTCCGTCTGAGAACATCCTGTTTGAAGCCTCGCAATGGTGAGGTACTGCTGATCAATTGTTAGGTGTCGTCTTGGTCTCATGATGTCAAAATGTGAATAGCATGATGAGGAGGACTGTTTAAATACCAATTCTAATTGAACCAGGAAATTTATTGGTCAATTCATGGATCAAACACCTGTTGTGAATTTTGCCGTTAAGCTCCTTGTTAGAGAACAGCAACTTGTGCAAAAAGTACTGAAACACTGAACAGTTGAACATGTGTATATGACCATGTTGGACAATGTATGACCTCCCATCAGGAGGTCATACATTGGATGATACAAAACGACATTGAGCTATAAGGTCAATTATAACAATTCCCCCTTTTGACATAATTTTATTATGTCAACAAAAACAAGGTGAGAATGTTTATTCTGTATTGTGCTACCTCTGTTTGCAGAAATCAGCTGAACAGGCCCCCAAACTGCCAGTGACCTCTAGCCTAAAGAAGCAACACAATCAGATAGGAGATTTTTGATATCCCCCTTTTGATATAATTTTATTATATCAATAACAAAAAAACCCACATAATCTAAGTCCTAAGCAGAAGCATGTCTTCCTTGCGGTGAGCAACCTATATGTCAGCGGATATGTGTAAGCTGGTCTTCATTGCAACTATCGGCAGCAAGCAATTCTTCTTGCACAGGCTATGGAAAACAGTACACATAACTATGAAACCTATAAGTAGCACGCCCCTACATGTATGCGAATATACACTACCACTCAAAAGTTTGGACACAACTTCTCATTTAATGCTTTTTCTTTATTTTCATGACTATTTACATTGTAGATTCTCACTGAAGGCATCAAAACTATAAATGAACACATATGGAATTTGTGGTAAACAAAAAAGTGTGAAATAACTCAAAACATGTTTTCTGAGATTCTTCAAAATAGCCACCCTTTGCTCTGATTACTGCTTTGCACACTCTTGGCATTCTCTCGATGAGCTTCAAGAGGTAGTCACCTGAAATGGTTTTCCAACAGTCTTGAAGGAGTTCCCAGAGGTGTTTAGCACTTGTTGGCCCCTTTGCCTTCACTCTGCAGTCCATCTCATCCCAAACCATCTCGATTGGGTTTAGGTCAGGTGACTGTGGAGGCCAGGTCATCTGGCGCAGCACTCCATCACTCTCCTTCTTGGTCAAATAGCCCTTACACAGCCTGGAGGTGTGTTTAGGGTCATTGTCCTGTTGAAAAATAAATGATGGTCCAACTAAACGCAAACCGGATGGGATGGCATGTCGCTGCAGGATGCTGTGGTAGCCATGCTGGTTCAGTGTGCCTTCAATTTTGAATAAATCCCCAACAGTGTCACCAGCAAAACACCCCCACACCAGCACACCTCCTCCTCCATGCTTCACGGTGGGAACCAGGCATGAAGAGACCATCCGTTCACCTTTTCTGCGTCTCACAAAGACACAACGGGTGGAGCCAAAGATCTCAAATTTGGACTCATCAGACCAAAGCACAGATTTCCACTGGTCTAATGTCCATTCCTTGTGTTTCTTGGCCCAAACAAATCTCTTCTGCTTGTTGCTTTTCCTTAGTAGTGGTTTCTTAGCAGCTATTTGACCATGAAGGCCTGATTCGCACAGTCTCCTCTGCATAGTTGATGTAGAGATTTGTCTGCCACTAAAACCCTGTGTGGCATTTATCTGGTCTCTGATCTGAGCTGCTGTTAACTTGCGATTTCTGAGGCTGGTGACTTGGATGAACTTATCCTCAGCAGCAGAGGTGACTCTTGGTCTTCCTTTCCTGGGGCAGTCCTCATGTGAGCCAGTTTCATCATAGTGTTTGATGGTTTTTGCGACTTCACTTGGGGACACATTCAAAGTTGCAATTTTCCAGACTGACTGACCTTCAGTTCTTAAAGTAATGATGGACTGTCGTTTCTCTTTACTTAGCTGATTGGTTCTTGCCATAATATGAATTCTAACAGTTGTCAAATAGGGCTGTCGGCTGTGTACCAACCTGACTTCTGCACAACACAACTGATGGTCCCAACCCCATTAAGAAGGCAAGAAATTCCACAAATGAACCCTGACAAGGCACACCTGTGAAGTGAAAACCATTTCAGGTGACTACATCATGAAGCTCATTAAGAGAAGGCCAAGGGTTTGCAGCGCTGTCAACAAAGCAAAGGGTGGCTTATTTGAGGAATCTAAAATATAAAATATTCATTCATCTTCTAAACCGCTTATCCTCACAAGGGTCGCGAGGGTTGCTGGAGCCTATCCCAGCGCACATAGGGCGAAAGGCAGTGAAACACCCTGGAAAGGTCGCCAGTCCATCGCAGGGCAGACAGACAAACACTGACATTCACACACACAGTCACACCTAGGGGCAATTTAGCTTCTCCAATTCACCTGACCTGCATGTCTTTGGACGGTGGGAGGAAACCGGAGTGCCTGGAGGAAACCCACGCAGACACAGGGAAAACATACAAACTCCACACACTAAGGACCTTGGGTGGGAATCGAACCCAGGACCAGTGTCCATTTTTCTGGACACTGACAAAAATCCAGCATGACCAAGGACGAACTACAAGGGAGGCAGATATTTTATACAAATTAAATGTGCCTATCATTATATGTCACTACAAATACACCACCATGTATTGTGCTTCACTAAGCATCTCATAGCATTTCTGACAATGAGATTAGCTTGATTTGAGTTACAACAGAATTGAGCAACCTTTTTTATGCTGCCTTCACTATTAGCTCTGATGTAATCTCAATACGACAGTGACAGTTTAGGTGTGCAATCCACTCTCATTGTCTGGCGAGTGTGGGTCTGGGCAAAGACCTGTGCAAGAGAAATACAAATGCATCCTTGTAAAATCATGACAGCCAATATGATGCTGAACAAAACAAGAGCAAATACAAAAGTTGAACAAATCCATCGCTTGGAAAATAATGTGATGTGGATACTGCAGCTTCGAAACTTTGAAACCTCTCTGTGGGAAATGTAAGTGTAAATTTTAATATTTCAGCTGTGCTGATACATTTAGTCAAAAAATCTTTGAAAAGAAAACACCTCTCTGAAGACTAAAGCCAGCTGCCAGTAGCACAGGTAATATGGATTGCCACTCTTGTTTGTAGCAGTTGCAGTATAAATTGTCAGTAACAAAATATAGCAAAATTCAGCGCAGATGCCTCTAACTAGCAAAAGACCTTTCATACACCTCATGGCCGCTGAATACTTTGTGCTCAGATTGTTTGATGTGTTAAATAAATCGCTGCTGGTGTATCAGAGAAAAGCAGTGGCCAGTTTGTTTCCTCATCCTGTAGCTTTAGCAGTGTGACAAGCTGCAGTTTACCTCAGGCCATATTCTAGTTTTATCCCTGTTTAATTACATTTCAGTTTTGACAATACAGCAGCTGCAATTTAAAGGCACAACATGGAAACTATCTGACCATATATCTTTAGGTATACTCAGATATATCCTTTGGGTGTTTGATTTGTAAGTGTAAAATTGGCTTTATGTAATTTAACTGATAATAACTCAAAGTGCAAGTCTATTTCACGGCCATGTTTAAAGACACTGTAAATGTAAACTAACCTTTTAACAGCCTCAATTTTGAAAAAATACCTTTCAACAGGGGGCGCCATGCTAATACCAATTTGTATTAGTGAGCAAAAGTTTTAGCAAATCAACAACAAAGATTAAGGTTCATACTTTGCTGAGGGTCCAAGATAAAAGGTGATGGTAACTTGTAACATCTTGCCTGCTTCTTAAACTCCTCCAGTTCTGCAGCACTCAAAGACCTTCTCTTGCCTGAGAGGGAGAACAAGCACACAGAGAAAATGTACATTCATCATGGGGGAAAGATGTTCCTAGATATCTCACTTCTGTGTCTTAATCCCCTGACCATTACATTAAATCAGGCCATATAAAATTATAATGCAGTCCCTCCCCATAACATAAACTAATCTGTCTAACAGCCAGGCATGCAAATGTTCAAAATCTGCCCTGCACCCAACACACTGTGACATAAGAAAACACAAACTGCAGAGCTAGTTGGGTTCTATTTTTGGGACTGATCTTTAGAGATGTGAGGTAAAGTCAACAGAAAATTGAGTGGCT
Organism: Myripristis murdjan; assembly: GCF_902150065.1. Lineage (NCBI taxonomy): Eukaryota > Metazoa > Chordata > Actinopteri > Holocentriformes > Holocentridae > Myripristis > Myripristis murdjan. The sequence continues at coordinate 16,576,959 of NC_043980.1, forward strand.
CTTTGTTTTGTCCTCTGAAATGGAGGCACTCATCAAAGTCTAAGGCACTGTGCCACCCATGCAACGTCTAAAAGTCTGAATTTGAACATGGTATGACTAAAACCACTGCAGCCACTGTGGGCTTCATAAAGGTCATGTGACCTTAATGCCAGCCTGGATGGTTTTCAAGTGGATGGGCATACATTATATAAAAACTATCTGTCACCCATCTTTGTTTATCTATTTCATTATGCCCTAACAATGGTATAATGGTCTGTTCCTATATCCATTTGTTCAACATTTTACCTCAAGGCAATATACTGTATGTGGACCGTCGTTTCCAAATGGACTTCACATTCATATTCATTCAGCATTCATTACAGTTTAACAATCTTTTATTATCTGGTAGTGTTTAGCCCCATCCTGGACGAGCAGCTGATTGTTTTTCACATTCCCTGTGGCACTCGAGGACAGTTTGTGACGGCACCAAAGTCAACAAAGTTCATCGTCAGTGTAGCATGACTGTGCTTTCCAAGTTTCATGGTAAACCGCATTATAGATTTGGAGATATTGAAGAGTAAGGGATTAGGAGTGTTGCCCCAGGTCAAGCATAAATAATTGATTGCATTGTGGACTGAGCACACCCATGTGTCATTTGGTGCAACAGTTTCTTATTGTCTTACTCCACAACATAAGAGAGTTATATGGAGCTCCAGTGACGATGGCTTTTTGGTGAATCAGGAGACAGTCTGGGCAGCCAGTGTTGAGTAAGACCTCGGTGGCACGCATGGGGGACTCTGCAAAACACACACATGCACACAAAGTGCTGTTGCAATGCACACATACACAAAGACGAAGTCCAAGTATGTGGGTGAACTGTATTTTGGGGATATTGGTACGGCATCATACAGACAAATATTGGCCCACTCACCACTATGGAAAGAGTTGTTTGCAAATGTTGAGTTATATGTGAGAGACGAGCAGCCACCCATTCTGTCATAAATAGAAAGAAAATGTATAGTTAGATAACAAAACACCTGAAAAATGTGGCAAAAAGGACCTTTAAGCACATCAAGAATTTGATTCCCAAATGAACTAAACGCCAACTGAAAAAGTGGAAAATTAACCCCAAAGATTTTTGCTTACAAAATCGGCACATATCAAATGATATTGTGAGTTGCATTTTTGAAGGATTGAATGATTAACATCAGGTAAATATTTTTCCCCAAAGAAGAGTCACTGTACTCAAAAAACTCAAAAAAAAACTTGGAAGCAGTCTCCTTCAAGTCAGATTCAGTTACATGTTCTGAGCCTGGTAGATGTTCAGGGTGTTGTTTTGGGAGCCAGCCATGACGTTCATCCAGATGCTCCTTATGAGGGCTTCCCCTAGCAGCTCCGACAGTGGGTACCCCGTGGTCTCAGCTATGTACATCCACTTGCCCACCATCTGCAACAACAAGCAGATTCCCTCAGCTGCACAAGATGACACATGGAGACATAGGTGGATGAATTGGGATTTCTCAACAAGCCACAAAAACTGACTGTTTGAAAGTTGCTGAAAAACATAACAGTGACACTAACAAGCAGAAACAGAGCGTGAGGCAGAAAGTGAGATGACGAGAAAGTCCTACCATGTCTCTGCTGGGGGCTTCCAGAGGTTTGGTCAGATTCTCACAGCTCTCCAGAGGAGCTGAGTGTCCAGCTGAGAGAAGACTGAACACAGCAGCAGCAACATAAACAAACCCCAACATTGTTCCTTTTCTTTCTTTTTTCTTTTTCTTTTTTTTTTTTCTTTTTTTTTTTTTTTACACCAAATTGTCCTTTGCGTCTGCCTTCAGCTGTAACTAGTTCTTCAAAGTCCAGAGGCTCATAGCACACTGCATCACACAGGTCTGAACTGTTTATTCTCAAATGTGCTGTAACCAGATTAAGAGAGGGAGGGCTTTATTGATCAGTATTAGTAGCAGTATTTGTTTTTCAGATACTCACTTGTTTAGTTGTAATTTGAAATCAGAATGAGTACTCTGGAGTACTCTGCTGCAAAAATGAGAAAGGATAATATCTTTTGAAGAGAGAGAGAATAGGAAACCAAAGATAAAACAATGAAACTAAAACCACAGTACAACACGATTTTAAGATCATGAAGCACAAAATAAACCAAATGACACCAGGACGACCGTGCCCTGCTGGTTAGTGAACATTACACATTAGTGTCTAATGTGTAATGTTGTATTATTAGTATCCACCTGTTTAGTCATAATATCCACATTACTGAGGATTGTTTATCCAAAGTCTTGTGTGTAAATGTCTCATGAAAGCACCAATAACCATGTCTACAATATTGTCAGTATCGATGTTGTATGTGTGTGTGTGTGTGCGTGCGTGTGTGTGTGTGTGTGTGTGTGTGTGAGAGAGAGAGAGATAAATTAATAGATAAAGATGCAAAAAATCTGTGTGTGGTTGGGGACATACAGCCAATTAAACAATTATTTGGCATATTTAAATGTGCAACTCTGCCAAATGCTCAAAACATCTTCATATAAGAATTAGTGATTTGCCCCAGCTTGGTCTTGAGGAACATACAAACTTCTGTCCAGAATCTGGATGCAGACTCTCACAGCCGCTCAGTGGAGCAGAGGGTCCCAGTGAGAGAAGACCCAGCAGAACAGCAACAGCAAAACACTTCATCCTCGTGTCGGCTCTGGATTCTCAGGCTGTGTCTCCTGCATACGCCAGTTCACACCTTCTCCCCAGAAGTATCTTCACTTCCTGCACGACAAACCTAATGTCTCTGTTATATATTATATTGAACGTGCTTTACCTCACAAGCTGATTTTCACCATTTGCAGGACTGATGTAACAAAACAAACAGCCTAGGGCGACTGAGAGGGGCAGACTTTGTCCAGCTGTAGGACAAGGTGGAATCTTAATCCCAGTATTTACAAGGGGAACTCTGTTATATACAGCTATGTGTATTTATTGCCTGAATGTTTCCCTATAACCTCACAGCAAAATTCAAATACAGAGGAATACAGAGCATCTGGATATGGTCAGAGCTCACTAACATCAAAGAGGTACAAATGTGATGTACCTATTTGATGGACACTGATGTGTTGCTGCTTCAGTCCTCAACCTCTGGTCAACATTCAGTGTGTGTGTTTTTCCAGCCAAAGTCAGACATGTTCCTATTAATTTATACAGTTTTTCGCAAAGCATTTCTATCTTTATGTGTGTATGTGTGTGTGCATGCATGAGTGAGTGAGAGTATGTTTTGAGTATGGGGAAGAGAAAGTGAGGTTTCTTTTAGGGGTGGGGTTAGGGTTAGGGGTGTCTTGCTGTGCATATGTTCAGTTATTGTCTTTTTTGTTGTATGTTGTTGTTTTTTTGTTGTTGTTGTTGTTGTTTGTTTTTTACATCAGGTGGAAATTAGCTTCCAAGCTAAATCGAATGAGCATCTTTTCTCTTTGAGTTTAATGTGTTTGTGCATGGTCCCTAATGAAGAAACCCAAATAAATAAATATAAAGAGGTAAAAATACAGTACATACTGCTGTCCATAGTGCTGATTAGCGGTCCCTGTTTGTTCCTCAGTTGTGACATCATCAGCTCTGTGATAGGGACAATTACTACTGTGTATGTGTTGGAGAAGGTGGAACTGTACATGTTTGAATTGAGAGGAGGCCAGCAAGCACATGTGGCACAGGGACTCACCACTTTAATGTTACACCAATGCTGGCCTCATGGTGGGTGTGCACAACAGAAGTAAATACTCTGTGCATGACCTTGTGCATGACCACAGAGTCACAGTATGTGCAAAGCCCTCCTCAATGGCGGGAACATCTACACTGAATCAATGAATGAAGAAACCACACTATACAAGAGCAAGCAGATAGTAGACATGCATTTAACAGACTGCACAGTACTTTCATTTTAGTTTTTTTTATTTATTATTATTTCATTTTCACTTTAATTTAGTCAAGTAGACAACTGACTTAAATTATGAATCAGTTCAAAAACATATCAAAGAAAGCATCCAGCAGCCTTGCAACGCGGTGCCCCATCTTGGCCTCGAATAAAGAATTGAAGGCATCAATCCCTGATGTGGGTGTTATGTTATCGGGGCACAGCTCTAAACACACACACACACACACACACACACACACACACACATTATTTCACAGGGAAAAGAGATTCAGAAACAAAATGAACAGCCCTGTTTGACTTTAAGCAAGACAAGAAAGTTCATTTTCTCACCAGAGTTTGGGTCCAGCATTATTGGTGATGGCATCTTGAGACATTCAGCCTGTCTCTTGAACATCTCCAAAACAGGAGGTGACACACTTCTGCTCCTACCTGGAAATCAGACAACATAAGAAGATACAATCAATTCAATCATTTCATATATCTCAAAATGAGATATATGAAAAAATAACCTAGCACTTATACAAAATTAAAACAAAGTATTGTAACTTAAAAAAAAAAAAATACTTGGCTGATTAAATTGGTTATATATAAGGTAATGGTTTCTTTCCTTTTTAATTATTATTATTATTTAGTTATGAGTCCAACCTCACTGAATCTACTAAGCTATGAAAAAATCAGCAGAAGATTAAAGATAAGATAAGATAAGATACAAGAAGATATCTCCTGCACAGCAGTATAATCATTTTGGCTGCAAGTGCAAGCATTATCACTGTAAAAAAAAAAAAAAAAAAAAAAAAAAGATTTCAATGCATAGCCTAACCTATTGTGAGTCGAAACCCCATCTGAAATCCAGTGAAATCTCTATTTTGTATTTTTACATAAAGAAGACCATGTGCCATGTTTGCCATCCCTTTATCTGAACAGTAGGATATCTTTTGTGTTGATTAAGGTTTCCTATAATGTTTTCCAGGAATGATAGATAAAAATTTGGGATACCACATGCAGCTGTGTTGATGTGTGATTACATTTCACAGAGGAAAGTGGAAAAAGACTAAAGGCCTCAACTTATACCCGGCGCAAAGCAGTGCCAAGCATCACGCAAGTGTCTTTGCTATTTTCCAACCAGCACAGTTGTCATTGTCAAGGCTCCCCAGTCAGCACCGCAGCTTTTGACAGAAACCAGTCTCAAAAAGAGCACAAATTACAATAACAAAATCCACAATACTACTTAGGTCTCTCTCTAGGTCTCTCTCTCTCTCTCTCTCTCTCTCTCTCTCTCTCTCTCTCTCTCTCTATCACACACACACACACACACACACACACACACTAAAGACCAGTGCAAATTACACAAACAGTCACTAAAACATGAAATGGCTGTTTTGCTTGTCATGTTTTTACAGTGTATGATGTACCTACATTTGTCTACATTACTTTTGAGCCAACATTTTTTACAATGTTGTTTCTTGTGTTTGGCTTGCTTGTCAGCAGCGGTAAACTCACCCAAAGAACACAATGTACATGCTGGATTATTTCAAACATGATCAGACATGCAGTAGGATTAAAAAAAAAAAAAAAAAAAAAAAAAAAAAAAACTACACAGCTACACAATGAATCAGGTAAGAAAGCAACATGAATTGCAGTGAGGGACTTCTGTATAGAAAAAGAGAGAGAGAGATGGTCGAGTGAGGTGGACAGTGAATGGAGAGAGAGCAGAACTACCCAAACTTTTGACACAGCAAGCACAAGAGGTTCTTCATGGCACGGGCAGAAGTGTGCATACTAATCTTTATCCTGACAGGCCCAGTAGTTTCTGAGATCAGCTGCAGACACACACACACACACACACACACACACACACACACACACACACAAAGGTGAAAACAATATCTCCACCCATGGCTTTCCGCTGGGCAGAGATAATTATGTTTTCTTACTAAAAAGCAAAAGGCTGTTAAAGGTGTCTTTGCCAGAGATAACTTCTTCATTGACCACCAGGCAGTCGGGGCAGTCAGTCACCAGGAAGATATCCTTCAGATAGAAAGGTTGCTCTGTGGAAAACACACACACAGAAAAACACACACACAGAAAATCACTGAAGATTATGTGAATGTCTTAATGTGTATATTCTCAGTGTTAAATCATGGCCCTTCCACACTTACCTATTATCATTGCACTGTTTTCAAAAGTCACATTGTAAGTTAGGCTTGAACACTGGCCATAACTGCAAAAGGAGCAATAAAGACAAAAGCAATATAAGATCAAGATGTGTGTAGCAACGCTGAAAAGTAAACACAACAGGTAATATATTTTTAATGAATGGTCCAACTGGAAAATAGTTATCAAAAGTACATCAGATGGGCCATAAGATCTCTTTTTAAATCCCTATATGAGGCTGATGTGGGGCTGCCTTACATTTTCTGATTCTGGATGAAAGTGAGGATGTTGCTCTGTGGAACTGCGGTGCCGTCCAGCCAGACGCTGGTCATCAGGTGGGCAACAGAGCGACTGCCTGGCACGTTGGAGCTCGACCCGAGGTACAACCACCTCCCCAACACCTACGCAGGAATGAAGGAATGAAGGAATGAATGAATAGTTTATTTTAGTCATACATTATAAGGGACAAAATCTTAACAGTTTTTGTTAATGTGCAAGTGACAAAACATTGTCATGCATGTTTACACCAAGCCATTTCACACAATAACTTTCACACAAACGATGACCAAAAAAGGAAAAGACTGTCAATAATCAGTCCATAAGAAAACCCAGAATATTAGCAATACAAAGAGAGAGGGTATAAAGAAAAGAAAAATGACTAATTAAAACAGATTTTGACTCCTAACACTGAAACACATCTCTGTTTCACATTGGGTCTCACTTCATATATTTTACTGATACACAACCCTTCTCTTAAGTTAATTTTTTAAATAGGAACTAACTTGACAAAGTATTTTCCAGTGTAAATAAAATTTTATGGTGCAGAACCCTATGAATAATGGGTGAGTAGATCAATGGTAACCAACTGTATTTATCATTCTAATAGCTCTTTTCTGGGGTTTAATTATAGTGTCTATATTTGTCTTATAGACATATAACCAGACCTTAACACAATATGACACAAATGGCATTGTTAGTGAACAATATCATATATACAGACATGTTTTTATTCAACAGATCCCTTGTTTTGTAAAGAATAATATTGGATTTAGATCATTTCTGTTTTTTATATATTCTATGTGTGGCTTCCAACAGAGTTTATGATCTATAATCACTCCCAAGAATTTTGTTTCATATACTCAATTCCGTCTCCATTTAAATTGAGTTTTATCTCACAATTAGCCCACCAACAAACATACAATTTGTATTATTCCTATTTAGGGATAATTTATAAATATCAATATAATATTATCAATTTCAACAAATTCAAATTTGATATTAACAAAATCAAATTTGCATCATCTGCAAATGTACTGTACAAATATCTTTTAAATAAAGAGCAAATAACTTAGGTCCTAATACCAAACCTTGTGGAACACCACAGATTACTCTTCTGAAATGTGATACAGTATTGTTAAGCATTTTAGAAAATTGAGGTAGCAGAAAAACAGGGCTGTAAATGTTTTTTATAGATTGGAACTACCATGGTATTTTTTATTTCATTTTATTGAGAAAAATACCTGTTTTATTGCAAATAAAAGTAAATGGCTTGAGGACAGAGGTAATTACTTCTATTATAATTGGCATATAAGTAATTGTTGCCATCAGTGGATTTTTTATTCTTAAAGTTTGTGACCACTTCTGACACATCACTCCCTCAAACTCCACCAGTGAACACTGAATTGCTGTTGTCAATCACAAAATCACAGTAATTGTCCTCATCGCCGAGAATGTTAGTTTCCTTTGCCAAATTTGGGCGTACATTAGATCATGGTAGGGGGCAAAAAGGAGGATGTTTGCTGACTCCTCTTCAAATAAGAGAAAGATACCATCTCAGTCCGAGTTGGATGGATTCAGTTCCATTGCAGACAAATGAAGGCAACATGCATGTACCTGGTCAGTGGTCACTTGGATGGGCTTCAGCAGACTCTCACAGCTGCTCAGCGGAGCAGAGCGTCCCAGGGAGAGAAGACCCAGCAGCACAGCAACAGCAAAACACTTCATCCTCATCTCAGCTCTGGATTCTTAGGCTGTGTCCCCTGTGTTCACACCTTCTCCCCAGGAGTATTCTCACTGCCTCCACAACAAACCTAATGTCTCCGTTATATATTATCCCACTTGCACGTGTTACCCCACAAGCTGATTTTCACCTTTTGCAGGACTGATGTAACAAAACAAACAGCCCAGGGCGACTGAGAGGGGCAGACTTTGTCCAGCTGTAGGAATGGGTGGAATCTTAATCCCAGTATTTACAAGGGGAACTCTGTTACATACAGCTATGTGTATTTATTTCCTGCATGTTTCCCTATAGCCTCACAGAAGAATACAAATACAGAGGAATACAGAGCATCTTGACGTGGTCAGAGCTCACTAACATCAAAGAGGTACAAATGTGATGTGACGTTTTGAGCCGTAGCTCCTCATCAGACACTGACATGCTGCTGATTAGCGGTTCCTGTTTGTTCCTCCGTTGTGACATCATCAGCTCTGTGATCGATATAATTACTACTGTGTATGTGCTGGAGAAGGTGGAAATGTACATGTTTGCATTGAGAGAAGCTCAGCAAACACACGTGCACAGAGACCCGCCACTTTAATATTACACCACTGCTGGCCAGAGGTCAAAAGACAAATAAACAATGTGGTAACGAGTGAATAAACAGTCAAACTAAAAAAGGCAACAAAAAAAACTGCTAAGTCAAACATTACAGTTTGATAGAAAATCTGTTTCATTTTTTAGTTGCAATCTTCCGTATGTCCCATGTATTTTCCCTTTTATATTTTTATGTTTCCATCTTTTTGAGGTCATGTCCTCCACAATTAGTCACTATTTACCCCACCTGTTATTTGTTATGTGTAGCCTGAGGAAACCACCCCTGCGTTCCAAATCGCATACTTATACTTTTTACTTTTAGTATGTACTGCAGCTGCCCTTACAAAGTATGTAGTTTAGTATGTATTGGGACATACTAATTCTTTTTTTCCCTACTAAATCGTATGGTAGTATGGGTATTGGAACGCAGGGCACATGTTGGTGCTTCTACTGCTTTTTCATCTCACCATGTAACTCAATTAATAAAAGGATTTTGTACCTTTTTGTGAGTGCGTCTTGGACTCACTCAGGTTTTATGTAGATGTCAGTGTCTGTGAAAGACCAATAAACTAATAACTTAAATACTGTGTTGAACTGCTTATTCGGGTAGTTCCCTAAAATACCACAGTGAATATCAAGTAGCGTCTACGTGAACACAAATGTTCTGAATCTACACAAAATAAAGGACATAACAAATCTTATCAAAAGTGTATTTTTTTAATCCAATTTAACAAACCAATAACTTTCTACAGATGTCTTCATAAAGGACAGGAAAACAGGGACAGCAAAATAAACATCAGGAAAAGGTGATTGGGACTCCAAGTGGAAATTAGACAAAATCTCTGAGCATGATCTAATGTGAGAGGGGAGGCCTGAAGACAAATCAATGCTCTGCCTGATATATAAGTTGGGAAGTAAGGATGGAGAGAGGAGGAGGAATGTCGGGGTACACAAAGAAACGACAGCCATCACTCCACAACCATCTCCACTCTTTGCATCCATTTTCCTTTTAAAAGGATGGACAGGATGAATGGCAGCGGGATGGAAGAGGATGGAGATTGATGGGGAGATGAAAAGACGCATCCATCACACGGTGACTTCCTGGTTTTTCTGGTCTAGTCTCATCTCCTCCCTTCGCTTCTTTCTCATCCTAGAGCGAGACGTCAGAGGGACAGACGGGAACAGAGGTAAGACAGATGGAGGGTGTGATCACTCCATGGCCTCCTGGTTCTCTTGGTCTGCGCTGATATCCTCGCTGGCCTCCTTGCCCTCCTTGCTCCTCTTGCTCTTCTTGTGTTTGTGCCTCCGGTGGCTGTCGCCCTCCTCGCTGTCGTGCCTCCTCCTGCTACTGCTGCTAATAGAGGGACAGGGACAAAAGAGTAAAAATGTCAGGAGGTGAGCAAAGGGGAGAAAAAAAAACACAGGAGGAGGGAGAGAGGGAAAGGTCAGTGGGTAACAAAGGAAAAAGAGGAAGAGGAAGGGAAAGCAGATTCGAAGAAGCAGGAGGAAAGGAAGAAGGATAAATACAAGGAGCAGTAATATGAATGTCAGAAAGGGGAGAGTGGAAGGAGGAAGAGGTTGTGGGAAGGAGTTAGAGGGTTGGAGAAAGTGTAAGAACAAGACAGGGCAGCAGGGGGAAGAGACATAAAAAGAGGAACAAATAACTCTTTGATTTATTGTTACTAGGGTTGTTTACCTGCGTGATGACTTGTGGCGACCTTCCTCTTTCTCCCGGTGCCGCCTCTCCCTGTGTCTGTCCTCCTTCTCGCGGCTCGACCTGTCGCGGTGGCGCTCTCCGTAGCCCCGCTCCGGGTAGTCACGGTAACGGTACCGCTCCTCATCACTATGGCAATTAGAAGGATAAGAGCTCTCTCTGGTTACATACCATATTCAGGGACAGGTTAAAAACTGCAGCACGCAACTTTTTCCCAAAAACAAAATAAATAAATAGTTTTGTATTTAAAACATTATGTTTGGTGTCTACCTTTGACTCTGTGAACGCAAATAAATCCCAGAAAATGTACAACTACTGTACGACATGTGATACAAGAATGCAGTCAGTGTGAATAAACAAATACATGCACTGAATAACAAATGTACTCAAGAATCAGACATGTTAGTGTGGTATGTAGTAGAGATAACACAAGAATCAATACTTGAGTACTAGGTCAATGATTTTTTTTTCCTACTAGTGTTTTTACTATCAGCAGCACTGATGCATCTTGGTACCTCACTCAGTAACTCAGTGGTGTTATTCTAATGTAGCCTTAGTTTGTATGTTTCAGTTGCAGTCATGCTTATAGGACTGTAAATCAAAATGAAAATGACATCATTGTATTTGTTGTTACAGTGGGACATTTCATTCCAGTCCTCTAATTTTAAATTAGTATTTTGTTGCAGTGTTTTTTTTCCCTACTTGAGGGCTACAGCCCAGTCTTGCACTTGTAACTCAGTGTCGTCTTAATAATGTAACTAAATAACATTTCTGTTTTACTTGTTCATGTTAATATAATTAACAAATAAATGAATGGATGCTGAATGTAATTTCTGATTTTGCCATGGTATCAAATCACATATGGAGAAATCAAGGAATTTTACTGGTATTTCTATTAACTACCAAGATTCTGGTATCGTGACGTCCTTCCTCTGTGGTGCAGTTAAATATTCATACTAATGATTCAGTGTGTGTGTGTGAGTGAGTGTGTGTTTGTGTTTGTGTCCCTCTCACCTGTTGTAGCTCATGGCCGAAGGGCTGTGCTCCCTCTCTCTCTCACGTTCATGCGGCCTCTCGCGGGCTCTCTCTCTGTCCTTGTCCCTCTTCTCGTCGCGGCGGGGGTAGTAGTCCCAGGATTTGGATGTGTCCATCATGGGGGGCCAGGGGGGCAGCACACCACCAGCCATGGGAGGAGGGTACGCACCTGGGGAGGCAAAGAGGAGGGGGGTGGAAGATGTGGTTGTGAGTGTGTTGAAATGAGCACTGTCAAAGTGACTTGGTTTAAATCCAGGAAGCAACAAGAAATCACAGCAACTCTTAAAACAAAAATATGATCATGTGAATATTTACAGTGCAAGTTTATACATATAGACATTTCTGTAACTGTTACCCTAACTGTACACCTGATAATGTAAACAGGTAGCAAAGCACACATGTATACATGTCTTCAAATCTGCCCACAAAGATGCTTTATCTTTTCTCTTTGCATGCTTTATTATTTTCAACACATTTGGCTGTAACTACACTTTGTACACATACTCGTTAATTTAATTCTGTCCTACATCCTCTTTCCCTGCTACTGCGATGACCCGATTTCCCCTCTCAGGCATCATTAATGTTTCATGTTCTCTTATGTTAATGAGCTGAAAACAAGCTGCGGCATTTGTTGGGGTGCCGAGGTCAGAGTGTTCACCTACCTTGAGGGAAGGAGTACGGAGGGACAGAGCGTCCATCGTAACCTGCAGGGTGACCACTGCTGAAACACAGGATGAATACTGACCATGAGCAACTACATGCTACAGCTTAATGATACTGTGTGTGTGTTTCTGTGTATGTATTTTGCATGTGCCAGGTATGGGGACACTGTAAAATATAGAATTTAAATGTCATTTTTCAGACGTCTGTTACTCAGCAGGCCTATAAGGATTTATATGACCCTTCACGTGTTTTATTTGTACATAATATGAAGTATGAACACAATACATATCCCTCTAGAAAAAAAGTACACAGTCCGACTGGGTTCAATAACCCCTATAAACATTCTTTTGTTCCTTTATCAGTCAGACTTAATTAACAGGGAACTTGAAGAGGACAAAGGGAGGTAGAAAAGCAGTGTAAATACAGTGTGGGGTGTGAATATGTATCCGAAAGTCACTGTGTATATGTGCATGGTTGTTGGGCAGTGTTTCCCCTATCACAGGCAGTGGAGGGCACTGCATGCACCACATCATCTGGGCATTTTGTGCATAGTATCACAAAATCATCTTAAATTACTGGCACAAAATTCATGTCACACAAATTTAAGGTTGACAGCCACCCTGTAAAATACTGAATAATTCCTCAATTGGAAGGCTCAACTCAATTCAGTTCCATTCAGGTTATTTTATTTTCTGTGACAGACTTCATTTGTGCAATAAATAAAACAAATACAATCACAGACAATAGCACAGTCATGGCCACGGTTAGCTGATCACTGTGTGTGGTGATGGCGTGTCTAAAACCACAAGAATCACGTCAGCGTCGCGCTCGTGAGATGACATCGTTTATGGTGTCCACTGTCTCTACTGGGAGTCACACGCATTTCAATCGAGCAGCCAGTACTTCACTTCGGAGGTGGGTTATGTTTTATGTTGCTGCTGTTGTCGCTCGGTTCCAATTAATAGCACCGTTACGAGGCATAAACCTAAAATAGACTTGAAGTGACATGAATCTAAAAGGCACAAATTGAGTGTTGTGTGTGTGTGTGTGTGTGTGTGTGTGTGTGTGTGTGTGTGTGTGTGTCACCTGTCCATAGTGGGGATGAGAGAAGGAGGGGGCCCACTGGGTGGAGGAGGGAAACCAGGAGGAGGAACAGTGATGGGCATTCCTAAGAGGGAGAGGAATAAAAGAGAAGGGTAAACGATACTGAAAAAACAAGCGATGTTTCCCACACATAGACAACTCTGAGGCGGCCCACCACAATCAGCAAGGACCGCCACACACTTTTTTTTTTTTTTTTTTTTTTTTACAAGTCAGAACAATAAAATAATGACAAGCAATCACAACTGAAGTGTGTTTGCCTTGCTCCAAAACAGGGACCACTTTGCTACAATGTTGCATAATTGCCTCAAGTTCAGTTTGTGTTCACACAGCATCGTTTACAAGCGGACCAAAACCTGTGATAAATAAATCTGCACAAGGAAACTGCTCTCTAATTGGTCAGAATTTCCATGAAGGAAAACCCTCTGAAAAGAAAAAAAGAGTAATTGAATGAGATGATGTTACCACTGAAAACGGATCATCAGTCTAACTGGCAGCATGAACGTGGACGCATCATCGCAGTAGTTGTGATTCTCTGGTTGTTATTTGAGTTGATTTTTTTCCCCCCATAATCAGCAGAATATTTGAGCGAGGATCAATTCTATATCTCAGTAATAAATTACGTATACATTTTATGCAGATGAGCTAAATCAGAATAGCTCAGCAGACAGCGTGACCTCTTATCACACACATATTCTCTCAACAATTCCCTCTCAGGCTATCCATCAGCTAAGCCTGGTCAGGTAATATGATAGACCAAGACATATTTATCATCTTAAAATATGTTTTTTCACAGCTATGCAGTGAGTCCGTTGGATCAGACTGTTCACAACACAAACAAACAGCACCCGAGTTTGTTTGTAACTGTGCCAAGACCATCTCCTCCCCACAGTCACAGTCCAGCAGCCAAATGTTCATGCACATGGGCCAATACATTATACCAAGAAAAGGAACAACAGAATGTAAATACACAGATATTAAATACAGCAAGAAACAGGCAAGATAAAGAAGAAAAGAGACACACAGCAGACTGATGGCAGATTGGTGAGCTTACTTGGCGGGGGGATGAGTGGGGGTGCAGTGCTGACATTTGGGGGAGGAGGGAGGAACGGAGGCGGAGGGATGTTTGGTGGGAGGGGACCAGGGGGGAAGAAGGGGGGCATCTTGGCCGGAGTGGGTTCAACCTCCGATGAGGAGTGCTCGGAGATCACCTGCACAGCAAAACACAGCAGAGGTTTAAGTTACTGCCTGGATCTGACACCAGCAACAGCACTTCCAAAATTACTGACTGATTAATGTGCTAAAAGAGAGCTTCTGAAAGCTCAAAGCATTAACCCCTTCAGACCCTGTGTCCATTGGAATGGACATGACATACTTCTGTCTCTAAACCAATAAATACTGGGTAATTGAATGATGTCAGTAATGCTGGTTACTGGTTGGATCCTGATTATCAAATCATAATCATGTTATGACTCTGAGCACGCTCTGAGAGAGTGACAGACATCGGACAAGACAAGCATGGCTGAGCGACTGCAGAGAGGGAGGAGTAAGTGCCCATTTTCAATCAAAAATATAAATTTATGTTCATGATGGCCAAACAAATTTTCTGTCAGCATAATTGTAACTACAAGTGATAATATTTTAAGTAATTTTGAACATACATCATATGGTTAATTTACAGGATTTTTTCAAAGTCTGATGTCCATCACAATGGACATGAAAAAATACTACTAAAAACATGAGTTAGCAAAAATGTGTTTTTTCCACTTTGTTTTTATGTTGGAGAGGAGTCAGAATCAGTTAAAAAAGAAAATTGCCCAGCAGAAAAAAATGCAGGTCTGAAGGGGTTAAAATATAGAAAAATGAACATTGTGATGACAATAGTAGTTATAGTAGTATAGTAGTATAGTGACAGTTGTAGTTATAGTTCTTTTGCCTAAACAGTGAGTTTAATTTAATATTAACTACAGTTTTTAACAGATTTCTGTTTTGTCTCATACATTAGCTTTCTTCTTACATTATATAAAGTATCGCTCTCTATGGCTCCAACACAAGCAAACACCAATAATTCAGCCAGTGCACAAAAATAGAAAATAATACTGGCATTTCATATTATTCAGGGTGAGGTCTTGCATAAGACTGCCTGCTGCTTGTGTGCACCTGGATATTGTTGCCTTCCAGGTTGTGTCTGCGTCGCCCCTCCACCCTGCTGATGGTGGCCGTCTGTCCACCGATCACATCTATCGTGCCACTCGGCTTCCTGGGGGATTAAATATATAAAAAAAAAAAACACAGGCATTCAGTGGCATCTAAAGGAAGGGACACACATGCACAGCCAGATCATATCTACTTGCACACAGAAACAACATGAAGCCAATCATGAATGTACTGTGCATCTTTGACAAACACATAACCTTTGATGATGACTACATTTATCGCTATTTTTTGGGGGGTATGGTAATCGATTTAACGTTGCCCTCCTGCTTCAGCACAGAGGATGTCCAATCTACTGCACTAACCCATGTTGTGCCCATGGAGAGGAAATTTCAGGTGCTGTGTAAGTCTGAAATCTGATTGACGTCAGTTTTACAATAGCTATAAGATGATTACCCCAAGTATTAAAAAATGACAAAATGTTTTAGCTTGAGGACAGTAGCAAACCGTCAATATCAGGCAACCAAAACTGCCGTCATGTCAGAAGTACTTTCAGCTGACATGATGATATTCTGGTGACGCCCGACCAGACTCTCTACCACCCTTAGGGACTGTTTTAAAATCTTGCATCAAATAAATCACTTTCTAACGTTTTAGCGTAAAATTTATGAGAAACAACAACCAGCAAAGCACATTGTGGCAAAAAAAAGCATCTTTAAGGCCTAGTAAATAGCATTTGGAGATTTTCTGTGCTCAAGAAAAACTCCAGGCCACATATAGCAACTACACACTTCCCACCAGGCCCATTTGACCTTATTTGGACCAGTGTTGGGGGTAACGCGTTAAAGAGATACACGCTAAAGTACTCAGATCATTTTTTACTATCACACCAGAATCATAGTGTGATTTGTTGTGATGTGTTTGGTAATGTGGTTTTTCAATTCAAGTAATCAGTAAGTTGGTTAAGCAAGCCATTACTTTGCATTATCATTATCTAGATTTCTCTCACTGGCACAAAAACCAAAAAATTAAAAATCCACCTGTTGTTTCTGTCTGTAGGCTATGCAGGTGACACACTAACAGTAGAGACGAAGACAGTCTGAACATTCACTACAATGTCGAGACATCGGTGGCCAGAATAATCAACGTGCGCAACGCAAAACAAATTGCTTTTAAAACGGCAGCAGTACGTGTAATGTAACGCGCTACTTTTATAGTTAACGTTCCCCAACACTGACAGGGACGAGGCCATGCCCACTTACGTATAGTAGGACATGTCCTGAGGAGGCGGACCAGTCCACTGAGGGGGAGAGATCCTACCATTTCGAAACACAGGACATGGGGGAAAGGAGATGAGAGTTACACCATCCCTCACACACACACACACACACACACACACACACACACACTCACTCACATTGGTTTTGCTATCTTTGGAGGGACACTGTATTGACTTGCATTCATTCTCTACAGCCTTTCCATAATCTTGCTTAGCCATAATCTACTTACGCCCAACCCAAACCCTAATTCTAACCTTAACCCTGACCTTAATCAATAAGCAAAAGTTATAATACGCCTGTTTCATTTGTGTGGACCATCCAAAATGTCTTATAATCCGAACTTTCACCGTAAGTACAGTAGTTCCTCACACAATATAGCAAAACATGTACATACACACACATGCACACATACACACACACAGTTAATGGGACAGGTGCCATTTTCCAGGTATGGGGAACCTGGAAGCCCTGGAGGAAACCAGGTGTGTTTTATGTGCATGGGTGTTTGTCCAGGACACATTAAATGCAGATTAGGATTATGTTTTTCTTTTACTACCTCATCTCCCTGTCAAATGTGTCACAACTCTCAGCCTTATCCAAGTTAACTTCATGACCTTTCTCTTTCAACGATCAGTTAACTCTATGTTGTGTTATTGTGTTTTTTCATTCTTTTATTAAAGTTCCTTCTTCTGCTTTTTTCCCATACATCTTGGTATGAGAAGCTAATTTACCTGGTGACCTGGCTGATGGTAGGCTTGTACAGGTTGGTTGGAGATGTGAAGTCTGGTTTGGAGGTGTGGACAGGCAAGCTGGAGATGTCCTTCTCATTGCCTGTCCTGCCTTGCTGAACCTGGGAAAGCGTCAAAAATCTGCCTTTAATACATCTTTTAATTAGTTCCTTGACACTGCTGATGAATGTTGTCGTCGACACGTAGAATATGTTTTTTAAGAAACTATCTGTGCTAACATATGAACTCAGACTTCTGTAATATGAATTCGTTTACAGATGTAAGATACAAAATGGCAGAGGAATAATTTAAGGACCCTTTAGACCCAGCCGACAAAAAATGTTTATCAAATTTATCAGGCTGTTGAACCAAGGATGAAAACCATGTAGTATCAACCATCAAATTACCAGCATTTTCCGCATTTTGTCAGCTGAATCTAAAACATGCTCACTTAAAATGACCCCCAGTAATTTTGCACAGTGTGCCTTTATAGGGTCCAAACATAATTCTGTGTGTGAAAAAAGTCAATTTGCTGTGATTTCTGGTGCGGTGCTACCTGCTCCTGGCAAATGGTTGCTATTCTTCCAGCTACAGCCAATTTTAGCCAATACTGATTAACTGTATCTACACATTGCTTGTGTAAGAAAGAGTAAAAGGGGAAATAGAGGAAATGGGAAGGAAGATGAAAAAGAGGTATTACAGATGCATAGAAACATATTTTATCTACTTTACTAAAACACTGAGTTAGCAAATTGCTGTGAGTGAGTGTAAACAATGCTGTGTGTGAAAAAGGCTAAAGTACCCTTATAAGTAAAAAAGCAGGTGAAATGAAGAGAAAGACGGAAAAAAGAAAGAAAGAAAAAGTAAGACAGAAAGAAAATGACAGAGTGATAGAGTGATGGTCGCTCAGCGGTGTCTTACAGTGATCTTGCTGGTTACCGAGCCGACTGTGGAGACCTCCAGACCCATGCGTAGCCTCTTCTGCTTCTCACAGTAGGCCTTCCACGTGTCCTCGTTGAAGCCATAGTTAAAGTAGTCTGACAGGTCCGCTCCTACACACACACACACACACACACACACACAGCTTGTGAAATTACATGGCAGACAAGACTTCGGCAATACAAGACACATCCCAAATGCACACCCACCCACACAAATGCCCTTAAACGGCACAAACACACATTCCTGCAGGTTGAAATATCGACACACACACATTCAAACACACATTCACACACCTGGCTTCCTCCAGGGCTTCTCCTCAAAGGACTCCATGTCCACCTCCAGCACTGGAACCCCATTGATGTTTCCGGGAGCGTCCAGATCCACTCCCTTCAGCTTAGTGGCAACTGGAAACAAACACAGCACAGCATGCTAGAGGACATACAGTGCCTGATACGCTAACCAGACATGTGCATTATTATATTCAAACTATATAAGACTGGATAAACACACAAGGCCATACATATGTTATATTCTAGGTGTTTAGAATAGAGTATAATAGAACAGAAAACTAGAGCAGTACCTTGTACATACGGTCTGGAGCCTGTTGTCTTTATGTTGAGGTTAACAGGTGGTGCTCCATAGGGTCTGTGAGAAAAACACAGAGTTAAAACACTATTACAGTTACTGCAAAGCCCCATTTTAATCGGTGTTATTACTACAGGTGGGTGATATATCAATATTTTATCAATATCATATTGGTATCATGATGTATGACAACATATTGTGTGGGACTTTGGACACGGTGATATTATGATATGGCATAGGTGTTTTCTTTTCATCATATCTTATCAAAATCTTGTGTCTAAATATCTTAGGACGGCACCGAGCCGTGAGAAAAATATTATCAAAAGATCCAGTTATTCATGAAAATGCAGGTCAAAATTATGATGAGTGCTGCAAGTTGATAAAATTAATTTTCTATTCTAAAATATGACCTTTTTTTATCTTATTTTTATTGGCTGGGATGTTTCTTTTACTTTATCAATCAATCAATCAAACTTTATTTATATAGCGTCAAATCACAACAGAAGTTATCTCATGACGCTTTACAGGTAGAGCAGGTAAGGACCACGCTCTACAAATTACAATCAATGCAAAACTCCAAGCCACGACTGAAACCTACGTGTACTGTGGTGCCCCAGTTTTTATGTCTCCGATGGTGACGCGGACATCATCATCATCATCATCACTGTCACTGTCACTGTCTTCATCCTCGCCCCCAGCCTCACCAGACGGCTGAAAGAGAGAGAAGAAAGGAAGAGAAAGACACAGGACAATTACTGATTTAAATAGTGTGTAGTTTTTCAAGTTTTTTCAAATAACGAGGCATCTTCCCCACACTTCTGAGCACCAACCACGGCTGTGAGTGCAGGCGACTCACCTCAGAGGCCACTCCGTTCCCCGTGGCATGAGCGGCGACGTCCTCTGTTGTTGACAGCGAGGCATCGGTAGGTGCACTGAGGATGAAGAGAACCATTAGAGATGCAGCATCAATCGCAAAATATCAGACTAAAACAGACTGTCAGCTTCACAGATTTTAACCAGGATTAAACCAAAAGCCCTGAGTAACATGTCAGAAACGAAAACACAAAATGTCATGATTTTCTCTATTATTCAGTCCAGTGATCCCAAACTACAAGGCCAATCCTACACTGATCACTGAAACAATGAACTGTACTTGATATCAGCACTGGAAAAAGTTAATATTAGCACATCTTTATTAATAAAATGTTCCTCACAATTACAGACAGGTCACTCAAACAAATACACAACCCGTCCTCAAATAATATGCATATATTAACGAAGTAAAGTAGGGTACAATTTTTTTATATATATATACAATTATATCACTGCAAATCAAGGTACGGTGCTTTTAGTTGGATGCAACGAGTACTGCAATGAATATTAAATACCTGATTGCAGCATTCAGTTTGGCCTCCTCGTCCTCATCCTTGCTCTCGGATTCATCTAAAATAAAAAACAACAGTAATGATGATTATACTGAAAATGCACTTTGTTGTTATCTTACCCAGCACTACAAACCATTAGATGGACATGCACAGGGAATGCAGCACATGTAAGACAGATGTTAACCTATGTTTACCAGATGTTAAGGTGATATTAGTTTAATAAATGTCTTTTTTTTTCTTTTTCTTTTTCTTTTTTTTTTAAAGCCACACCTGCTGCAGCATAGCCGTGACAAGCAGAGAAAGCACGGCACTGCTGAAGCCTGGCCTAGCTTTTCTTCTTTCTAGCCGTCCATTAGCAGTCTTTAATTTAGACACTAATGTTATTTTTTTCCCACATAGAAATTATTTAAGCACAAGGATCTGTGAGCGGTGTACCTCCATAGAGCCATTCCTCCTCCTCATCTCCAGCACTGGCATCCGTGGTGGTTGTTTTGTCCGCTTCCTCCGCAGACATCTTTAGCCGACACACACAGCTTTACAAGGCGACACACTTTTACGCACAAAACCTTCAGCGCAGCTCCTTAACACAAAATAACACAAAATAACACAAACACACACGATATTATCCCTTGCGCGGGGGAAAATGCGGATATTACTAGACTAATTTCTTCATACATTCATCCAACCTCCACAAGACAGTGTGTCCGGAAGAGATTGCCAGAGCCGCGCAAAGGTCAGGGGTTTGTGTCCCCGCTGGAAACCCGACAGCGCCCCCTGGCGTGCGGAGGCAGAGTGCCGCCCTGAGGTCCAACGATGCTCCTCGTTAGTTCATGCGACTGTGAGCGCAGAAGAGGTAAATAAACACTGGTTTGGGTGTTAAAGTGCTCTCGGTTGGCAGTCATAACAAAATGGACCTTGTAAAGTAAGTAAAACTTTATTCCATGTGCATTTTTCTTCTTATTATTAAACTTTATCAACTTTAATGTGCTGCACATAAAACAGATCTAAAACATAGGGAGATGCGCGAGTAGTTCTAAAATAAATAGACATCCACACTTTTAGTTGTAATTGCAGTAACATATTGGCACGGAGCTATTTTGTGTTGCTGCAGCGGCAGAATGAAGACGAGAAGACAGGGCATCAGGCATGTGGTTTCTGTTTATATTAATTTATTGGAAAATATTTCCATAAAACAATCTGGTTTTCAGCATCCTGCACCATACAAATGGAGCAAATTACAAAAGGACTTTAAATCTTAAGCTTCTCATCCCATTGGGTTAAAATTTTAATGATGAACCAATTTAAGCATGTTTATGACTATTTTTGATGGTCTAATGTAAAGTACATGTATTCTTCTTGTGATCACTTTATAATAATATTCCTGCATGTTACTGAGCTCGGATTTACATGGTTAACAGGGCTTGTTCTCAGTGTGTATTCCCTGTCTACTAAAAGTTTGAAGTGAATTCAATCATCACACAGCTAAAACCTCTAGAGAGACTTCAAGAGAGACTTTTAGAGAAATATCTGGAAACTGGAGGTGTAAAACCAAACCGTTCAGTGCAGTGCAGAACCAAACTATTAAAAAATTAACCATTCAATACAAAATAATCCTACAAAGTTCTCACCAGTGATGGTTGGACCTCCTGGGAAACTGTGATGTTCATTATGTTTTGAACTGGGAGATAAAAAGTGCAGTGTTACAAACACATCCGCTGCATGAGAGCCATAGAACCACACACTGAGCTGATGAGCTAATGAATATACTGAAAGCATGTTTATTTTAAGTAGTCTAAATAGTCTAGTTTAAATAGTCTGAGAACACTTGAAATTGTAATGTTTTACCCCTGTACAAAACAAATCAACCTGAAACCAAAATTATGACCCAAACAACACAATACAAACCAAACCGTGGGTTTGTTGAACCGTTACACCCCCACTAAAAAAACATTCATCAAGGCTGATTCATTGCATATAATGTGCAAAAACTGGCTTTGTGAACAGAAGGTTGCAGGATTGAGTCCCTGGACGTCTAACACTCTGCGCTCGTTCAACCTCTACTGGTGAGGTGCCCATGGGCAAGACACTGTTCCCACAACAGGTAAGACCCTGTGCAACTGTATGGACAGGAATGAGAACATGGCTGGAGATGGGAAGATAGATAGATAGATAGATAGATACTTTATTCATCCCGCAGGAAATTCACAGTTTTTCAGCAGTATCCACAGATTACAGATTAAATAAAATAAAAAAAGATAATAAATAAATAAATAAATAAAGAATAAGATCTAAGTACAACAGAATAAGATCTGAGTACAACAGAATAAGATCTAAGTACAAGCCAGTGTGCAAAAAGCAATGTGCAACAAAAAAAAAAAACAGAAAAAAACGTGTGCATGGGTGTATAAAATGTGCATAGAGGTAGGTCAATGTCAAAATTTAGAAGAAATATACAGTATACACATGATAAATAGCAGTAAGCAATATAAACACTATAAACAAGGATTATAAAAAAAATAGAAATATGAACAATTTAAACAGCAGTGGAAAATAACCTAACCTGAGTCGAAAGCGTGTCGAAAGCGCTCTCAGTGCAGGCAAAGACGTCTAAAAACAATATCAGATGTTAATACAGCAATTTTACCACCAGGTGCTGACAAGGCTTCCATTTACCTTTCTCAGATTGTTCAGGTGTGCTCAAGGTATGATAACAACAGCCCGAAGGCAAAATATGATGGCCTCATTTGTTGTTGTTGTTGTTGTTGTTGTTAATGATGCTGCTGATTGACTCACTCATCACTTACTCATATAAAATGCTGTTTGCATTCTCCACGAAAACAATGCAAAGACATTCTGAACTGAAGTCAGCCTCGCAACAAGCGGGCAATCCACATCTTGATCCACATCTTGTACTCACTTTGCAGATATGGCTATTACATCATTATGTGTATGAAGTCCATGAAATCAAACAGAAGCTCTCCGCGTGTCATTAGTGAGCTGACTTTTCAGTTTCGACACTCTTGATTGGTGTTGCGGTTCTGTTTGCAAGATACGTCGCCCATTAATGCAGAGAGGATTGTTAATGCATTTATGGCCATTGACCAGTTAAGTGGGGCCACTTTAGCTATGTCAGTAAACTATGGGGGAATCTATAGTTTTATGGATTCTCTCTCTCTCTCTCTTTCTCTCTCTCTCTCTCTCTCTCTCTCATTATTATCACTTCCCTGCAATGTTAATTACAAGGAGGTGATATTTCTCACGTTCTCTGACATATTTCTTGATTTATGATGCTGAAGGGAAATTAATATGCATACACATGTGCGTGCAGGCACATGTCCATGCATGCATATTATTAATGAACACTGTCACTCACCTTAACATGTCTGCACACACACAACCACACACATACACACAAACTGGTAACACTACATTTGACTTGACTACATTGATTTTTTTTCCCTCTGTGAGAACCACAAGTTGTTTTCTGGTAATCACACCATACAGTACTTGTGAGCTTTTTGTGTGCTCTTTGCCTGTGCACACACACACACAAGCCCACACACACACACACACACACACACACACATTCACACACACACACACACGAATAATGCAAATGCTTTCTCAGTTAAACCGATCATGTAAATTACATTTCTTTCATTCATTCTGTCTCCCTCCAACACATCTCTCTTTCAGTCTCTATCATTTTTTTTTTTTATCGGATACTCTACTCCCTCTATCTGTTGCCCCGTCTACATTTCTGATTACATTCCCTTCTCTCCCTCTCTTTTTATTCCATCTCCCCATTTCAAGCTTCAGTCATCCTCTCTCTCTCCCCTCCTCTATTCTCTCTCCCTGCCTTCTTTGCCATGTTTTTTCTTACCTCTCACCTTTCATCATCCATCTCCCTTCCTCCTCCCTCCCTCCCTCCCTTCTCCTTCTCTCGCCCCACGTCCCTCACCACCTTTCACCACACTCACTTTTATTCTCTCCTCCTTTTTCCCTCCCCTTTCACCCTGTGTATCTCTCTCCCATCTCTCTCCCTTACTGCACCCTTGCTCCCTCCCTCCATCCCTCTCTCCTTACGGTGGATTAGAATGGCTTACAGCCTAGTCGATGCTAATCAGGTTTATCCAGACAGAGGGCGATCATTGGACTATCAGTAATTACAGACACTGATATTAGCTTACTCAGATATGTGCCCTGGCACATTTTCAATCCACATCATCTCTTTGGATCAAGCATATGGTTATCTCAGTACACTCTGTTTACCAGTGTGATGCAGCTTAGTGTGACAGTTTCTCCTCCTTTGTCTGGAGATACAAAGATCCATCTGTTGTAAAAAGAGATGTGGGTTTACTCCTAGCTTACAAGTCGTAACACGAAATAATTGCTACAAATATGATTACAGAAAATATAATTTCTCTAATGTCGGGCTAATAAGATTGGAGATTAAACAAATTAATTTTGTTCTTTGCCAGTGCTTCAGAACGTCCTTGCAAAGCAGAATAATTCCCTGCACAGCTGCAGAATCCTGTGATAACTGGAGAATGTCACTTTTTTAAATCAAGTGTACGGGGTTGAATAAGTAGGAATCAAAGTCAGATAAGGTGAGATAAGACAGTGAACTCAACTCGATCGAAGTGAATTATATCATAGGGGATCTAAGGACTTATCATGACCCTCAGAGGAAATGTTTGGTTTTGACCCACCCTTGGGTGTGTTCAGGTCAGTCGGTCATGATTGATATGTGAACAACCACAGTCCAACCATGGGTGAACACTTTATAACCACACAGAGTGAGTTGGAGAGCATCCACCGTACCGACTATATTAAAGCAGGGGAGAAACAAATGGACGCAGATATCAAGTTTATAATGCCCAGTCAGCAGATAGAGAACAGAGTTGGATTGCATCAGAATAATAGGTTATGCTGAGCATTTGCCAATCATATCGAGACAGAGGATGAGGTATAGTTTCAATAGTGTGTGTGTGTGTGTGTGTGTGTGTCTGTGTGCATGTGCCTGCATGTCTGTATCTGTCTGTGTTTGCGAGGCTCTAGGCATAAAAGGTGTGTGTGCATGCTTGCCAGGGTGTGTGTGATAGCTGCATTTGTACGTGATTGAGTTAGGATGAGTGTGTGCGTCACGTCGAGAGAGAAAGAGAGGCTGGGCGAGAAGGACAGACAGAAGGCAGGAGGAATGTTTTGTTTTTATTACGTAATCTAATCTAAGTGGCTATTTTTCTTGCATAAAACCTCTGCTGCCCTCTGTGAGACGGCTGCCCTCATCTGTCTAAAAGCAGAGAGTGAGTCACGCTGCGGGTGCGCACGCACACACACACACCAAGTCATAGTGAGTCAGCCCTGATCTGCAATAGATGCTCACCTCAGTGATGAATAATGCAACAGGGAAAGGCATATAAACTGCTCAAATGACATGTGAGCACAGAGGATAGAAGACATATGGGTGACCCTGATGCTCATGCAAACACACACACACACACACATAGTGTGCGTGGCATGGAGCATATGGGAAGCTGGACAATAGTGAACCGGTATATTGTACTTTGACACTTTGAGGTGGGGGTTTGCATTGTCTGACATGAAATGATTACAGTGCACATGGATTATTCACCAGGTTTCCAGTTTAGTCTGCACGGTTTTCAAGAGAAACCTGTTAATCTGACAGCTTGTTTGCTGAGGCATACTGTTCTCTATTAATATTAATTTTTATAAAGGAACCAGGCAGTGTAATAATGTTTGTATAAAGTACTTGTTGCTCTTTGTGCATACGAGCCAAGTTTCCATATCAGAACTGTGCTACAATATGGAAGTGGACTCTTTTACTGGGTGAGAAACAACAAACCTTATTGTGGCACTGCTATGAAATACCCCCATTGAGCAACTGCAGCCTACAAAAACATCTTTCATAAGCACATGGTTTGGGTGTTATTGTCCTCTCTCTCCCCAAACTTTTGGGTTGAAGCCTCCCGTCCACCCCCTAGGGTGAATGTCTCAGATTATTTGATGTTAATCCCAGTTTTAAACAACACTCCCCAAACAACCTATTTAGCAGTTATGGCTTGGGGGGCTACTGGTTTTGTAGTCAACAGTGGCCCACCTGACTCAAGGGCAGGACACTGAGAAGTCCTGTGAGAGCTGCTGTTGTCTTTGTGAAAGAGCAAGAAGTTCATTTGCTTTGCATAATCATAAGGAAAGAAAAGAATGAAAATGCATTCAAATTTAACATAGGTTTGCAAGATATTACCCAATCCAACCAGCCTTGACCTGATAAAGGAAACCAGCGTTTCACTATCACTGATCACATTTCTCAGTGAATTATTCTAGAAAAACAAAATGGAAAAATGAGTCACATTAGCTGGTTTACTTTATGGTTTTATGTCATGTGTCAGGTTATGTGGGATGGGATGCTGTGCTGAAGGGCATCATGAACCTTGAAATGAATCATGTGTAGCAGATAAACAAAGATCCCAATGTATCCTAACATTCTTCTCTAGGGCAAGAGAAAACTCACAGACAGAGATGCAAACAAATAAACCCACACATAAACACACACACACACACACACACACACACACATGCACCCTCAAGGCAATATGTTCATACACTTATGGGCACACTCACACCATGAGTAATCATAGACTCTCAGTAAGATAATATTGATTAAAACTGGGAAAAGTGACAGCAAGTGCGTATCACAAAGTCAGCGGGCTGCTGCAGAGAGACGAGCTGTTGCCAAGAGGAAGCTGTCATCACAGCAGGTCACTTTTCCCTTTGTGTGAGGAAACTGTCACATTCACTCTGAGGGAATAATTAATTATAATTAATAAAGTCTGCCTGATATGCCTACAATAGACAATATGGTTTGTGCTAAAAATGATTCTATGGTGAACTTGCTGACATGAGTCTGCGGTGATATTTGAATATTTGAGTATGTGATTAAAATTTTATAGGATCACTGCGTTTGCTCTTTCTCATAAGGGTTGGGTGAAAAAACAAGGAAGATTATTTGTAAAGGGCTTTTTTTTTTTTTTCCAGTAAAACAGACTCATCATTTTGGCGGGTGTCCAGCCAATGCGGGACAGAGAGGAGTGGTACGGTTGGAGAGAGGGAGAGAGAGAGAGGGAGGAGAGGAGGGAGGGAGGCACTGTAGTGCTGTAGCTTTAAGGTCCATTGAGATCCATCAGAGGGAGTCGTAGGCTACAGGATCCTTTATCCTCGTGCGCAAATTACTGTGGAGGGACCTGTTTTGGTTGGGGTTGGACGGGATCTAGTTTTAGGTACAGGATGGTCATGCCCTCACTTGACCGAAAGGCACATGGGATAGAATAATAGGTCCAACAGCAGTCTAACCATGAGATGTCACTGGATTGTATTTGCCACACCTTTTATTCTCCTACCATTAACAGGTAAGAAAGCAATTCCAGCCATGAATATAATATCACTGTAATATTCCTCCAGTGTTGCTGTAGTGACTTAAATTGCGTCTGTGTACTAATTGTGAGTGTATGGTGACCAAATCGTATTTATTTAATCACCTAACATGGAAATCTCATTGAGCATTGTTGCTTATTCCAATAACGTTCCTATTGGGGCTTATACTTGTGAGTTCACACCTGATCCACTTGTGATCTAATGATTAAGTTCTCACCTGATCTGCCACTTTATGGTTTTATCTCCCATGGCGAAATTGTAATTTTCATTCTCATACACATGATATGTAGTTTACCGATCTGCTGGGTATTTCTGTGCACTATCCCTCTGCATTAAGGGATTACGCCCAGGCTACTTACTTTTTCTACGGATGGGTATACTGTGGCAAATTATTGGTCTATAATTGATGATGTAATCGATATAGTGTTCGTCACAGGCTACTACATTTTATACAGCAGGGGAAGTCCGCCCTGCATTCATTCAGCGGGCAGGTGTATCGCTCTGTCGTCATTACGCGCGGCAGAGTGGCTCTCGTCCCGGGCCGCTTTGACCGTTTATGCAGACTTTATCTAAACATTTGCTATTCCCACGCCCCAGATCCGTTCTGAGGCTGCATGTTTGTCTCGCAGGCAACAGGTGTGTGTGTGTGTGTGTGTGTGTGTGTGTGTGTGTGTGTGTGTGTGTGTGTGTGTGTGTGAGTCGCCTCCGGGGACAATTAATAATTCACTGCAATGATAGTGTTGCGTTGCGCACCTGAAGAGCGAAGGGCCCCGCTCTGAACGGAACTTCTTTAAGCTGCTGCTACACAAACACACCCAGAAACCGGACATTGGCTCACATCGA
Organism: Myripristis murdjan; assembly: GCF_902150065.1. Classification (NCBI taxonomy): domain Eukaryota; kingdom Metazoa; phylum Chordata; class Actinopteri; order Holocentriformes; family Holocentridae; genus Myripristis; species Myripristis murdjan. The sequence continues at coordinate 16,605,492 of NC_043980.1, forward strand.
TCAGAAATGTTGTGCAGATAGATTTTTTTGTGTGGTTACACCAGAGCTTAATTCTAGTAAACTTCACCTAACTCGAATAAGCCCACGCGTCCTAATTTGGAAATAGAAGCTGGGTTGCGTACAAATATCTGCCTTCTAATATGAACTAAATGAACTAATACACAATGCACACAAGCCTACACATATATGTAGGCTATATTTTATAAACGATCCCTTTCAGTTCAGATTTGTCCCTCCTCCTTGTCGGCATGTGTGCAGGCCTGCAGGCACAACAGCAGTCACATGGAAATTCTGTTTTTGAACGCTTGTCATATGGAAATCCACAAAAAAAAAAAAAGAGGAGCCCCAGGCACTTGAGATGAACTTCAGCAACCGCTGCTCAGAGCCTGGATTCAAGTCCTTAATGCATGATTACTCAGTGGGTAGACGGCTCGTAATTATTGATTATTCAATTCAACTGATGGTGGTTATAGATAGCAGATGGATGTCTTAAGGAGCTCCGTGCCAACCATCTTTATTTATTTATTTTATACCATATTTAACAATAACGTTCTGCATCCTATTCTATTCTATTCTATTCTATTCTATTCTGCACTGCTCTGTGTCTATTCTATTCTGCACTGCTCTATTTCTATTTTATTCTGTGCTATTCTGTACTGCTACACGTCTATTCTATTGTATTCTTTGCTGGGCTATTTCTATTCTGTTCTGTTCCATTCTATTCTGCATTTATTATCTGCTGTATTCTATTTTTCTCTGCTATACATCTGTTCTGTTCCATGCAATTCTGTGCTGATCTAGTTCTGTGCTGCTTTGTTTCTATTCTGTTCTGTTTTGCACTGTATTTCAGTTCTGTTCTATCCTGTTCTAAGCTGTTTTGTACAGCTCTGTTTCTGTTCTGTTTTATTTGTGTTGTGGTGTAACTCTTATTTCTGTCATGTGTTTCTGTTCTGCCTGGATGACAGAGCAGATAAATTGTTTATTTTAGTGAGTGTGGTGGCAGCAGGCCCCGTTGTTCTGGATGGGATCTGCTCCTAAAGTCAACTCATCCCAGCATTATAAATCAGATAGCACAACACGTCCACCATATCCCAGCATGCTGTGTGTCTTCCGTTCCAGTCTGCTCCAAGCCGGTAATATCCCCCAGCGGGCCTCATGTGGTGGTTCCCAAGAGGGGGAAGCTGGAGCTGAGTTGCCATGACGATGCCACGTTGTCTGGTGCACCAAGCAGGGTGAGGTGGCAGCGGGAGAGGGCGCGCAGGCTGGAGGGAGAGGTGGAGGAAGATGGAGTGGCTTATATCAAGGTGTCGGCAGCCCAAGCCTACCACATGGGTCGCTATGTGTGTGTCAACAACAGCACACTGGAACACAGCTCCATCTATGTCTATGTGAAAGGTGGGTGTTTGAATCGGGGGAGGAGGCCTGTGTTTGTTTGTGTTTGCACCTGCATGTCTAATCTGTCTAATGAGTCTCTCCCTTCCCCCTTCAGACCCCCAGAATGCCTTCCAGCACACCATGGTGAATGGCATCCTGGTCCGGGCAGGTGAGAACTGCACCATCCCCTGTCTGGTCACCGACCCCGAGGTCACCCTTCTGGCTTTGGAGACCTGCGATGGACGACCTTTGCCCTCCAGCATGCATTACCGTAGCAACCCCCAGCGAGGTGTCATCATCAGCAATGCCAGGAAGGAGTTTGAGGGCTGTTACATATGTGTGGGGCAGCTTGGAGGTGCCGTAGTGAATTCCAGCCAATACACCGTGGATGTGCGACAAGGTGAGTGAAGTGGGATGGGCAAGGGGGAATATCCAGGGAATATCTACTTTCCTAATGTTAAACTATGGATTGGTGTCAAATGGGTCTCCACATGGGATTACTAGGTCTCTTGTTCTCGTCTGCAGCTGTTAAACTATTCAAAGCAGCTTCAGAGTTTTTTACCATAAAGCACAACAGTGTAACATATTTATTCTCTGTCTGCTGGTTGCAACACTTCTTTGAAGCTACATGATGCTTGTATTGAGAGAAACATTCAAACACTGAAAACAAAAAACATGGAGATGTTGTGTGCAAGTTTTATACACATTTCCCTGCAATTCAGCAGAACATGTTTGTCATCTTTAGGGGATCTGAAGAAAGCTTAGCTGCACAGCATGCATTTATAATAATAAACCCACCGATGGGACTGGCAGAGTTGAAGTAGTTAATAAAGCTGGGAGACAAAGATAATGAGAGATGGAGGGAATGCTGTATAGATGGCTTTGGATTGTTTTTACATCATGAAAAGGGTCGGTGTGCAAGTTCTGTGTAAAGATCACTAAAAGGAGAGTTAAGTTGTTCCTGCTCTGACATTCTGGTCATTTTAGTTAAATACCCCACGCAGACCTGGGAAGACCAAGTGCCAAGTGGATATGATATGGTAACTATTATGCACAGTCCCAATGTCCCCAACACTTTTGTGTGAGATGATGATTCAGGTCACAGCAGGAGACTCTGAGTGCAAACAGCACAACTGATTGCTACTCATAACTTTAAGTTATTTGTTTCAAACAATTTAGCTAGTAAAATAGCAAAAATGTTGTAAGGACCTTGCCAGAGGACACATTAGGTCTTTAACAATAGTGTAAAATAAATATAATTTCCCCTGGGTTTGCCTAAACAATATTAAGATAAAATGTAGCATAAACGCAGTGGAAATTGATCATGTCTCTACTGGTTTTAGCATTTTCTGTTGGGTCAGCAGTGGAAAGAGAGCCAAAGAGAGGTGAGCTGGGGGAATTATTACTATCCTTCTCCTTGAGAGTTGGTGTGATGGAGAGAGGGAAAGTGAGGGAGGGAGGAGTGGAGTAAGAGGGATTAGAGGAGTTCCGTAAAGAACGAGGATTTTCAACAGAGCATGAAGGCTCTGTTTGGGGTAAACAGAAATATCAGAGCCTTTTCCAAACAAACTCCAAACTGACATCAGCCGGTATTCGTGCCAAGCATAATTTATCAACTGTGTGTAGACACAAGTGTGTGCATGAATGTGAGTGGATTTGCGCCTGGTCATGTGAGTGTAAAAATGCATTTGTGTGTGTGTGTGTGTGTGTGTGTGTGTGTGTGTGTGTGTGTGTGTGTGTGTGTATGTGTGCCAGTGTTTCAGTGTTACATTTAAATGTCAAAACCAAAAAACATCTTTAGCAGAAATACTGTATATGCACCTTATTTGCATCTATGCATTTAGCTGATACTACTACCCAGGGTGACGTGCAATGAGTGCAAATAAGAATAAGCTCAAATTCTTAGGTCAACATTACAAGGAGCAAATAGGAAAGAATGCAAAGATCCAGGCATTAGTGCTCTTACACTATGCCAGGAAAAATAAATATAACAAGAGAGAGGGGTGGGAAGATTATTTTACAAATCCTACCAAGTAAAATCAAGATCATGTTCATGAATTTATAGAATTTCTCCTTGTGCAGCAATATGTACCTTCCAAGGTGATGATGTACGCAGGAATAAGTCATAGGATACCGGCCTCCTTGTGTGCTTCACGGACTTATCCTAAAATCAAGGTGACATTAACCTTTTTTATTACCACTTGTTCCAGTGCCAGAGGTGCCTCCAGTGATCACACTGTCCCACAGAGAGACTGTCATCTTGAGGAGAGGAGAGCAGTTTGAGCTGACATGTAGCTCCTCCAATGTAAACCCAGACTTCAGTCTCAAGTGGGACTTCCCCTCAACAGCGGTGAGATGGATGGAGGGATAGTTTGGCCAGACATTGCTGATTCTCCTGTCTTCTTTGTCTGGATGGCTATTGAACTGTCTCTGTCTCTCTATTTGCCTGATTTGTCTTTCCGTTTGTCTGGCTCCTCTTGCCTTTTTTTGATGAAACTTTGCCAATGCCAATAGCAGAGACAGCCAAAAACCGAGACTGTGAGCTGGGCTTCGATTTTTCATTTTCAGTCACCACCTGTGTAGTATCCAGTATATTTAATATTTCAAACCTCAGCCCACTGTTCCAGTAATTACGTTATTGACTGCATATTCATCGTGGTATATTACATCAACTATTTCTATCATTATAGCATGGAAACAATGAATCCATTTGATATTACACTTGTTGTTAGCGCACCACTCACCTGTGGTCCCTACCACCCTGCAGAATCCTCTGGAAGGACACACCTCACACATCCTGTCGAGTAACCGTGGTTACAAACGTTCCACCTCACTCTGGATCACCGCCGTCAACCAATCGGACTCTGGCACCTACCGCTGCCACGCCCACAACGAGAGAGGTGCCAGTGCTGCAGCCCTGCAGCTGGACATCCGTGGTGAGTGTTGAAGGTCGTTTTTTATGTTTGTGTGTGTGTGTGTGTGTGTGTGTGTGTGTGTGTGTGTGTGTGTGTTCTCCCCCTCCAACAGTGTGAACCTTAATGTGCTCACAGCAGTATATTAAATAATATATAAAATATGTGTAAATATACAGAAATACTCAGAGGATGGGAATAATGGACAGCTGGGGAATGACAATCCACACTCAACTAAAGGCAGCCAATTTAAAAAGAAAAAAAAATGGAATCTTTTATTTTTTTTTTAATTAGGTCTACATCTTGTGTGTTTTACATACTGTACTGCATGATATTTTATACACACTTTTGATTCTATCATCAAGAGTTTTACATCAAAATATACTCCTCAACTTAAATCACAAGTATGTACTTGAAAGAGGTTAATCAAAACTTAAAGATTAGTGTCCTAATAGTTTAGATTCACTGACAGGATGATATGAATTCCACACTGATAGTTTTGTTGATTCACGGCTTTAGCTCTTATGGTGAGTCCCTCAGGCTGCCAGTCTGCTAGTCTAGCCTATTCTGCTTGTTTACCACATGGTCACATCAGCAAGCAAAAACATTGTAAGTCACATCAAATCATCAAATCATGAAAAAAATATTTTATCCGCCCACAACAGATGCAACATACTTTTTGTATCTGCAATGCCTTATAGAGTCTGTTAGCACAGGTGTTTTCAATGAAATGTGAGTATTCATCAGTTTTCTAGCAGTTTATCCATGTTAGGGGTAGAAAGACATCCTTGTTATTCCAACTTACATTGTTATGGATCCCACTGGAGTTCTGGGAAAGATACAAACACAAATGCTGTGAATGGCAATTGACATTTGATGTAAGCCCTCAACCACAACCCCACACGTAACCATGTTAGGTGTATTGCTCTAATAGCACCCCTAAGTTTGTCCAGGTCTTCCGGGGGGGGGAATCTCCAAGTGCCCTCAGGTCAGGTGGGAGATGTAGTCCCATAGTGTGTCCTTACTCAAGCTTTCCTTTAGTCATTCATGCCCAGAGCACATGCCATTGGAGGCAGGGGGCATCCTTACCAGGTGCCTCAACCGCTTCAACTGGCTCCCTGCAAGGTAGCAATGTAAAACAAAAGTGGTCAACTTAAGGTTTAAGTCCCTCAGCAGCAAAGAGCAAGACTTGTTTTCCTCATCATTTTGCATCAACGTTCAAAAGTCATACAAGGTGAAAACAATTGTAGAAGAGGAAGAGATACCAATTTGTCCACCAACAGTAGCTTCATTTGGCCCAAATGCAATGCAGCCAACACATTTTGTGTTTTGAGTGATGGGCACAATATACTCCTTTCTACTGGAAAAAATTTGCTTATTAGTCTCTCCACCCTGACACACAAAAAACAGTTGAGTGTGACAAGCTGAGGCCTGCTAGAAGTAGATGAGGCAGATTGAGGTAAAGCTGTTGCACCAGAAAAATAAATTACAACACATCTTCACAAACTATATTTGGAGGGAGCTTGAATTAATTTAAATCACAGTATGACAGTGTCAGAGTATGTGAAGATGACAACGTGCATTTCTTTTGCACTCTAGATCGAGGCTTCATTTCCATGTTGGGAGACCCTGGCCCAAGCCAGGCTGAAGTGAAAGAGGGGGAAAGCCTTAGTCTCAGGGTAGAGTTTGATGCCTACCCGTCGCCCAGCAGCATGGCCTGGGCTTACAATGGCAAGCAGCTCCGCAACACCACCGAGCATGTTATCACTGTCCAGCGCAGCAGATACAGGTACTGTGGACAGAAGTCTGCACATGTACACATGCACATTCACAGACTCTGACTTGTTTTGTCCTGTCCTTGTTTTATCAGACACATCAGTGAGCTCAAACTCGTAAGGGTGCATGGTTCAGAGGGCGGGATCTATACCTTCTTAGCAAGTCACGAGGATGCATCTGTCAATCAGTCATTCCCTGTCTATGTCAACAGTAAGTACTGCTTTTTTGGGTTGTTTTTTTTTTTTTTTTTTTTTTTTTTTTGCATTTCTTGATTTGAAAAAATATAATGGGAATGCACCTGAAAAAGACCTAGGGAGTTAAACACTGAAGTTTAAAATGTGGCCTTTGAGTTTCCAAGTGGTAACTGACATAAGTGAATACCAAACTACTTCAGTATATGATTTTTCAGTCAGCTTTATCTCTCTATGTCTGAATCACAATTTATCTGTCTCTTGGTCTCACTGCCCATCCCTGTAACCCCTCTTCCATTTCTCTCTACAAGGTAAGCCAGTCATCATCTCCCAAGAGGGGCCTATTAATGGACAGGTGCGATGCACTGCTGCTGGTTTCCCAGCTCCTAAAATCAGCTGGTACTTCTGTGAGCTACCCCACACGAGGTACGCCCAAAATACAAAATACAAAAAAATACAAAATGAAATCAGACAGAGAGTCTGATTTCATTCACAGTTACATAGAGAGATGACTTGTGAGGCAGCTGTAGAAAGAGGAGGGAATCAGAAGAGATAATAACTGAATAGCTTGTCTAAATGGAATAAAAATGCTATTATGTTGTTGTAATTAATTGCTGGATAATGTAAAAACATTATGAGGCCATTTCACTCAAAATAATGTGAGACCAGACATGTTTCCTGGTATTTTCTCCCAAGAAAAATATTTTTGGCCTGAGTTGTGCAAGAGGTGCACTTGGGGACCAATAAGTGGGTCTACAGAATGGCACCATCTCATGGGGTACATAGCATTCTGAAAAAAACAGCCAATTCCCCACCTAATAGTCATTCAAAACTTTGCATTATAATGTGCATATAAATGAAAAAGACAAAAACTAAAACAATTTCACATGTTTTTTTATGTTTATTTTTATTTTATTGTTGGTAATTTTATAATTTGGCATGATAATTTAGTTCAGTTTTAATCATTGTATTTTTTATTTTTACTTTTTCTATATTTTGTTGCCTTTTAGGTTTTCCTCTCACATTTAAAGCACTTTGCAAGTTATGACATTACCCAACAGGTATTACATAGTCATGTGCTGCCAACTATCCAAAGTATCAAAAGTATCCCGAAGCCAAACAACGTCATCACTCTTCCACAGGTGTTCACACCTGCCCAATGCCACCCAATGGGAGACGGCGGATGCTGCCATGGTGACAGAGTCAAACTCCGCCTTCGGGAGAAGCGAGGTGGAGAGTCGCCTCAACGTCACGAAGGAACACGCACACTACCACACCCTGGAGTGTGTGGCCACCACGGAGGGGGAAGAGGCCTACACACTTTTCTCAATCAGCGGTAAGACAGAGCGGAGATGTTAATGTGAGGACAGCAGATACACACACACACATACACACACACTCTGGCGCTCTGACACTGGGCTAATAGCGGCTGTGCTTCTCTGTATGTAGGGCAAAAGTGTCACATGCCACAAACAAATCGTGTGTTTGTGGCACGCATATGCCCCTCCCTGCACAAGCACACTCACACATGCACACATGCTCATGCACATGCACAGACTCATTGACACTATCTGTGGAGGCCAGGTGTGTGGTCACTGGGTGCAGATTGAATGAGATTAGTTGTATGCTGACTATGCAGGCTGGGATTATATGGCAGAGACTCCCTAATCCTTGTCACACAAACAAACACCACTGCTGCAGCTGTCTGTCGTTAAGCTGGGGGATGAGGAGGTGATTTGTGTGTGTGTGTGTGTGTGTGTCTGTAATTTAAATGATGCATTTATTTTAATGCTCCATTTCTGACTGCTGATTTGTTGGTGTGTGTTTCCTCCCAGAGCGCACCGTTCCCCATAAACTCTTCACTCCTCTTCTAACTGGCATGGTGGCCACTGGAGTCTTACTAAGTCTCATTCTAGTGGTGCTGCTCTATAAGTATCTGCAGGTAAGACTGAAAAAAAAAACATATTATATCAATACTGTCAGGTGGAAATGTGTGACTCCAATTTCACTGACTGGGGAGAAGTTGAGCACATCTCATAATTCAAGGGCCCATGATGTTCATTCCAACCCATGCACTGTTTTAAAATTCATTAACATCAATATGAAAACAGGATTTTTTTTTCTTTTTAATTTCTGAAAACTATCAAAATGTAGAGGCCATTATGTCTGTTGATTGCAGTTAGCATCGCCGAAATACAAAATGCTGCAAAAGTCAAAGTGAAGCAGAATTTTTGGCCTAGAGCCCAGAACTCATTTACTAATGGCTCGTGCCTCTATCTTATTTATTTCCTTCTTTTCGGGCGTTCTCTCTGTGTGTGTGTGTAGCGAAGTTAGACGTGTCTTGCTTAGTTTGGAACCAGCTTTTTATGTTTTCTTTGGTAATGACTTTTCTGCCAGTGTGAGTGCAGGGAATATCCTTTTGATCAATCAGAATGCGTCCTAATGAGTTTAAGATGAATCATTCAGCCATTCAGGATGTAGACATGTGGAGATCAATCTTGTCGTGGGCGCAAATTGTACTTTCCACTTGGGATGGGATATTTGACATTCTGATCATGCCTGGAAATATTAAGTAAACTCATGTAGCAGCATGCTCTTATTGCTCTCAGATGAGTCAGACCTCACGAGAATTACTTTCTGAACTCACGATGGGATCAACAGAGTACAGTCCAGACTCAGTCTGACCACTTAAGTGCACAAAGCATTTTAAATTGATGGAATGCATAAGTCATGGAAAAAAAAGATGACAGAACACGTTGTAAATTTAAGTTATACAACCACAGAGTGATGCAGAACAATCCTTTCAGCGCGGGCATATGAACACTCTCAGGATGATGATGTAAAATCGTTTGATGCTGTATCTCCCTCTCTGTATGGAAGCCCATCCCACCCATCCAACTTCTGCCTCCTCTCCTCTCCAACAGAAACCCAAGTTCCAGATCCAGTGGAAGGTGATAGAGAGTATCCATGGCAACAACTACATATATATTGACCCCACCCAGCTCCCTTATGACCCCAAGTGGGAGTTTCCCCGACAGAAACTTCGCTTCGGTATGAGAGCGTCTGTGTGTGTACAGCCTGTTTGTGCACATGTGTGAGCGTGCACGTGTGCAGGGGTGCTTGTGTCTCTGTTATTAAAGTAACAGCCACAAAAAAAAAAACAAAAAAATACCAAAAAAAAAAGAGAGATATATTCCCTCTTACCGCTTTTGCAATCAATATCCAGATATTTTCTGTGTGATTTGGTGAGGTTTCCAGTCTGTCATGATCTTCTCTGTTGCCTGGCAACCCAATACAATGGGGCTGGATATTCTTTTGTGGAGCCATCAATTTTTTTTTATGTGAAACATTCAGTAGCAACAGTTTTCTCCAAATGGATACCCAGCATGATCCACAGCAACCAGGAAACTGTATCTGTCTATCCCCAATGAGTACACATTTTTGCCAGCAAACTGGAGATAGCTCTGGAAATAGTTCTAACACAAAGGTTTTGGGCAAACCTCACCATATCAAACTGAAACTATATGGATGGATAGATAGCGCAAAGGGAAAACAAACAAACAAACAAATAAAAAAAAATGGGTGAACTGTTCCTTTAAAAAGCATATATCACTGAGTTAAATACACAGCCTACGTTTTTATGTATTTTTCTTAAGTAACTGTAAAATATTCATGATTTGTGTGTGTGTGTGTGTGTGTGTGTGTGTGTGTTCTAATAGGCAAAACCCTGGGCTCTGGAGCTTTTGGAAAGGTAGTGAGGGCCACAGCCTATGGACTTTGCTCTGCAGATACTGTCATGACCGTCGCTGTTAAGATGCTCAAACGTAAGTGTGTGTGTGTGTGTGTGTGTGTGTGTATTTGTCTCTTTGCACCGCACTATCTGCCTTTGTCCTTGTCTGCCTCTGTTAACAAATGTGACACTGATATAACGTATGAATGATGAAGTCCCGATGATGTCATTCCAGCCAACGCTCATTCCACTGAGAAGGAGGCCCTGATGTCCGAGCTGAAGGTTCTCAGTTACCTTGGAAACCACGTGAACATTGTTAACCTGCTTGGAGCGTGCACGGTCGGAGGTGAGAGAAGCAGCACTAGTGAGACCTCAGACGGCCAGAGAAAAACATGCAAACCACACCCTTGTTTAGCGCTCAGCTCATCGGGATGTTTGTGATTCTGTGTGAGATGGACCTTTGGTTGAATTTGGTGTGTTATACTGACGGGATGCATCAGGGATTTATAAACCACCAGGGTTTGAACTCCACTTCATATTTATAACCGTTTGCTGATATATCTGACCAGTATTGCCCTTTTATTAAAAATCAGATGGTGGTCAGTCAGTGTTGCTAAAAACTGCACAACTGATAAATATTACAAAGGTTTTCTGTTGTACGCCCCTAGGCTGAATTGATTATAATGTAACAATTTGAATGGATTCCACACAAATATGCATAAATGTATCATATTACTACTATTATTAATTATAGTAGTTGTAGTAGTATCCTGGGATTCATTAGAAAAAAATGTTGCTCATTGGTGTAGATATAAGAGCCAAGAATAAAGAACCGGAAATATTCCCTATGTGTAGTTTCTATATAAACACATTTGGCCTTCAAAAACTTATGCTGGTGAAACCCTAAAATGTATATATCTGTCTGTCTGTCTATATTTATATCTATATCTATCTATATCTATATAGATAGATATAGGTAGATGAATATAGATATGCATATAGATATATAGAAACTTACACACTCAGTGGCCACTTTATTAGGTAAGCCTGTACAATCTAATACAAACCAATACAACTGTTGTGCCATCAGGTTTACTCTTATGATGTCTATAATGCTCAGGTTTTCTTTTTGTCACGGTAACAGAGGTGTTCATTCACTTCTATGTTTGGCATTGAGCTCATAGTTAGTGGTGCTGTTGTACTGGACTGCATTTTATTGAGTGGTGTTTCTACTATTCTGTCCCCCTCATGTATATAGATAGGGAGGACAAAAATTTAGAAACACCTCTCTCAAAATGTCTCCAAAATGTCAACAAAAACTGAACATTATAAACTTTCTTAAAAGGTAAAATGTATGGCAGAGCTGTTGCACTGAACTGCATTAGATTTTGCAGGTGGACCTAATAAAGTGGCCACTGAATGCATATATAGATGGCTTTCATATGATTTTCATATGATTTGAAAGTCAATGAGCTTTTTAACTTGTGTTTCCTCTCAGGCCCGACTTTGGTGATCACAGAGTACTGTTGCTACGGCGACCTCCTCAACTTCCTGCGCAGAAAAAGAAATTCCTTCCTCAACTCCCAGATCGGTGATAGCTACTACCGCAATGTCTCCAACCACAGGGAGCCTGCAAGGTGTGTGTGTGTGTTTGTTTTTGTGTGGTGTGTGTGCATTCTGAATTGTCATTGCACCCTTGAAACTTGTTACCATGCCAAAAATCAATACCCGTGTCTGTGTGTGTGTGTGTCCTTGCAGCAGAGAGGTGGCTGGTGCAGGATACATGCCAATGCGTCCCTCAGAGAAGGAAAGGTCTTCCCAGTCAGGTAGGAAATCTCTGTCACTACATTTAAACAAAGAAAAAAAAAACAGGTAAATTAATGCCTCATTCAGTAAATCAGACATGTGACCTCGATGCAGATGACATAGACGAGCTGTCACTGGATGCGGAGGATCTCCTCAGCTTTTCCTACCAGGTGGCCAAAGGAATGGAGTACATTACCTCCAAGAATGTAAGACTCACAAACTTTGCATATGATTTGCATGAGAGTACTGGGTTTCAGTCATTCTCAACGGAAACCGGTTCCAGTGTCAGCATTCATTTCCTTGTCATTGTTTGTGTGTGCCTGCTTGTGTGTGCATGCATGTGTGTGTGTGTGTGTGTGTATAGTGTATCCACAGGGACCTGGCAGCCAGAAACATTCTGCTGACTCATGGCAGGGTGGCAAAGATCTGTGACTTTGGGCTGGCACGAGACATCACCACTGATGCTAACTATGTGCTTCGGGGGAATGTGAGTCCTCCTGTCCTTCTTTCTTTCTTTCTTTCTTTCTTTCTTTCTTTCTTTCTTTCTTCCTCCTTATTGTTATTGCAAATCAAAATGCAGGGAAGAACAAAAGCAGAGTGGCACTAGACAAACTTAATGTGACTGTGTCATACGTAGCTGTCAATTCAAAGCAATTCATATGTGAATCTAAAGAATATATTCTAATACCATAAGAGAAAGACAGGACAAAAGAAAACAACCACCTGCACACAGTATCATCTGAACTTTGCAATTACAGAATTTTTCCTGCGAGAAACTCTGGGGCACTAGGACTTTTCCAGGTTCTATAAAAGGGTTGGCTCCTTAAAGCTGAATAAGTATTTTTTTTTCCTCCCATCAGACTTGTTTTATATACCTTACTTAAGTTTCATTAATCATTTATTGGTCCTCCAGGGCTTTGTATTCCAGCCTAGACAAGACCACTGTGTCGCCCCTGTCAGACGTCATTGATTTTTTCATTAAGGCTTGTGTTTAGACCTTACAAGCAATGAAGGCCCTAATATTGAAATGTTGGCCTCAGTAAAGATGCTCTAAACGCAAAGTTCAGTAGACAGCGCACAGGAGCATTTTTCCCTCTTTCTCTGATTGTTGAATGAATGAGGAAATGTGGTCCATCCCTTCCTGCAGGCACGTCTGCCCGTCAAGTGGATGTCTCCAGAGAGCATCTTCGACTGCGTCTACACCTTTGAGAGTGACGTGTGGTCCTACGGCATCCTGCTCTGGGAAATCTTCTCTCTGGGTAACTACGCGGCCAGAACTGTGCTGTTATGTCTGATTCATAACCTCAGAGCCATTAACATCACTCATCTGATCTCACTGATTCCCAATTAGAGGCTCTGATGACGCTGCCCATGCAGCAACAGTGCCATTTCATGGGGTGATTCATGCAAACTCATGCTAGTAATACAGCTCCAGAAACCAGCATCATCATAGGGGTACATGATTTTTTACCTACCAGAACAAAAAGTGACACTTACTCCTCTGATGAAATCACTGATGGCAAATTAATAGCAACAAATTCTAGGTAACCGACAATACAAACAATTACACTGACTGGATTCTCCGTTTTGTTTTTTTAAAATATAATATTTGGAAATAAAATATCCCTATTTCAAGTTTGTATGTGTTTGTATGTGTTCCAGGTAACAGCCCATATCCTGGGATGCAGGTGGGCTCAGCATTTTACAAAATGATCCAGGAGGGCCACAGGATGAGCAGGCCTGAGTTTGCCCCCACTGAGATGTAAGTGTGTGTGTGTGTGTGTGTGTGTATAAAGTGCTCTTGTTCATTATGATGATGATTTTTATGCTGTGGTCTATGATTTATAACACATGCAGAGATGGGGTGGAGGGTAAATCCAATCCAATTGTTGCAAATGATATGCAGATAGGGCCTTCAAAGAAATCAAGCATAAATTTATGCTTTCCTGAAAATATATGCGCTTACAATTTATATTTGTGGCTAAACAGTATATATTATAGTGATCACCAGCTGAGGTCATGGCTGATCCTCATTGTTATTTAATACTACACTGGCTATGTGTGTGTGTGTACATAAAAGACTCTTTGTAATTTGTAATGTGATTTGTAATATGAGTGTACAGCTGTGGACAGAATATTCTCCCATGAAGCATCTAATGTGTGTTAAAGCTGCAGGATTTTTGGTGCAGTTCATTTGGTTGATGGAACAACCTGCAGCAGAAGTGCAGAAACAATGTCAAAGAAGTGAAACTGATGGCTCCAGCTGTATGTGTGTGTGTGTGTGTGTGTGTGTGTGTGTGTGTGTTCACCGTCTAATCCCAGTCTCACCTCTGCAGGTACGACATGATGCTGTCCTGTTGGAACCAGGACCCTTTGAAAAGGCCTTCCTTCAGGAAGCTGGTGGAGAGGACTGAACTCCTGCTCTCAGAAAACACCAGGAATGTATGTATATGGAACTGTGCCCAGAAACAAACCACTGAATTAACAATTATTTATCCACACTAATAGTAGCATTAATAGCTCACTTTATAATTAGTATGACTGATGATAATGTTGTAATTAGGATTTTGTACTGATGTATGAACATTTACCCATTTGTTTATGTCCTAGAAAGTCATCATTTTTATTTGCAACTAGTATTATAAGATTTTCAATCATTATCTAACTAGAGTACGTTGAGAACTGCAGCAACTGCCTTGGAAAATAGTCTCTGGCAGAGGGACGGTTAGGCAAATAAGTACACTCCCTTAGAGGCTGTTAGGGACATTTGACTTCCTTGATTTATGATTCTGACAGAAGACAGTGTCTGCAGTGCTGCCAAAAGTAAAAGGTCTTGTGTCTCATTTGGCTATGGTGTTTATTGTACATATTGAAATTCAGCTTAATCTCACAACCTGTTTGCATATTATCTCCTCTCTCTTGTATAAATTTCCTGGTCATTCTTCACAGTACGCTAGTGCACTGTCAAAAAAATAAGAAATGATATTCCAGTTGATAGGGGAAAAACTGTCACATGACAATTTCTATGACATTCACAGGGTTCATACAGTCATGAAAAACCTGGAAAATCAATAAATCTGGAAAAAAAAAATGGATACATTTATGGGAAAGTCATGGAAATCTGGCTGAAGGTGCTTCACTTCTGTTAACAACAGTGCCTGGTCATTCTGATCGATTGAATAATTTAAGAGATACATCACAGGGTGAAACAGTTGTTATAGTGATTTAGGATGTCCATCGTGTGCTTGTGCATCACTTACCTCACTCTGCAGAGGAAAGCTGAAAATATCTTTAAAAACCTGTCCTGGTGCATGGCTGTTATTGTTCCAGACAGGCTCATACATAGCATGGTGTTAAAATGAAAATGAACAGTTTCTTTTGTTCATGGAAATCGAAAAGATGGAAAGGTCACTGAAAAACAAAAGTTTATCATCCCTTAAATTCAAGTGTGTGTTTTCCCACAGGTGTACCTGACACTGAGCCAGGCTGCAGCCCCTCCAGAGCAGCAGAGGGCGCCGTCACGAAGGCTGAGTTCAGTCTGCAGCACCACAGCCCCCACCCAGCCTTTACTGCTCAGCACCGCTGACGTCTTCCTGGACTATGATACTGTCTGACACACACACACACACACAGTGCTATGAAACATACAACCCCTACCTCCCTGATCGTTCTCTCCCTGTACCACACAAAAGAGCCAACTGCACACCGTAAACTACTAACAACTCAGATTTGTCACTCTGAAACAAACAGCTCATTTTTCTGGGCTCTCTCTGTCTCTCCCACACGCCCACACACACACACCGGCCTCTATCTCATCTCCTAATTGACGTATTGATCCCTGTGGTACGCTTTTCAGGTGCATGTCTATATAAAGCCGACTCCAGCACTAACCATCCATCTGTATCCATCCTCAACTCTAACATTACCCATCAGCAGCAGGGACGAGTCCTGGCTTGCAATGAACCAAAGATTACATCTAAAGATGCTTTGGGGAAAACAGAAACTACTTGACAGGCACTGATGGGAGTGAATGCCTGACCTTGGGAGATGATACCGGATCAGGGACAAGCAGAGAGCAGCACTATGCAATGTAGACAGCAGTTCTATTAAAACTGTCTCCATCCTAGAAATGTAGACAAGGTGACTTTTATTCAGTGCAACATTTCACCAGACTAACAAACTGTGGGAGACTGTCAGTAAATCTATGACTTTTTTTTAATAGGCCTTGAAATTTGTTTTTAGAGCAACATTCTGGTATGTCTCTGAAGCGAGCTGATGTCTTTTTTTTTTTTTTTTTTTTTTAAGTGTACTGCATATGAGCCACATATGCAATTCATGATACAAGTAATACCCAAGCCATAAGAGACAAAAACATTGACTTTTCACCTGTGCGTTATAGCTTTGGATACTGTGATTTACGAAAGACTAACTAGTGCATTGCTGTATGTATTGTAGGGGTAGCATTAGAGTAGCTGACCGTGTTTAGCAAAGCAATTGGCCAGGCTTTTAGGACTGTTTCTGTGCTCTTTTTACTTGTTTTATGTCAAACATGTATGCAATGTAAATACATTATAGATGTGCCTTTAGGGGTTGTTTGGATATACTGGACGCTTATGACTTTGGTTGTCATTCTGTACCTGCAGGGAAGCCAGCCGTCATAGGAATGTATGTGCAAAGGAGCCTCTGCGAGATACACTGTTAATGGTTTTGAGGTGTATGACGTTTTGATACAGTGGGTTGACTTGTAATAAAGAACGTACCTGTGATGGTAAAAGTGACCGGAGTGTGTTCTCGTTGTCTCTCTCTCTGTTTGTGTGTGTGTGTGTGTGTGTGTCCTTTTCACCACAGAAAGCACAACACAAATCTTGTATCATGTATAATATTTGCAATTGGTTTTATTTCCAAATTGACCAAGAGGGGGAGAAGTTATAATAATAGCAAACATTTTGCTTCAAAATATTCATTATTACATTTGACTTTGGGGTAGATAAAGGAGCACAGTTCATGAGCAGAAGGGATATACATACATACATACATACAGTACAGGAAAGCATAGCACCATTTCACACTGAATACTGGTGTTGTTAGCTTTGTGTATGTGTACAGTATTATACTAGAGCTAGGATTCTCAAGAGCCAAATTGTGTAGTGGATAGGTGAGCTGTGTATCTTTGTGGAGGGGGGCTTTAGCCTCACTGTCTTGTCATCGGCGTTCTGTTCCAAATATCCTACACCTCCATTTCAACGGTTGTCAAACTGTTTCTCAAACCAGATGTTATCGGAAAAACAAATATGACAGAAACTGGTGAAACATTCAGACGTTCCACATAACTAATAATTGTGAAGCTGCTAAATGAAACTGAATTCCCACTTCTGTGAGTGAATCCTTGCATTGAGAAACACAGTTTTCTTTTACACCCCTTCCTTTCCTTCATAACAAGACCTGTCAAAGGTTCCTCTTTTACTATAATCAACAGTTACAACATCCATTAGTCTCTTTAAAACACCTTTACATTCTTTGGGCTAGGTATTAGTGACACATTTTCAAACTACAGATATTTCAACACTACCCTTAGGGCGATGCCTCAAACACAAACTACAGACAAGAGGATATGAATTCATTATGCGATGGGTGGAAGACCTGGATCAAATAGTATGCTCCTCAATGAAGTAATCCTCTGCTATTACTTGTTTATGAATAGTTTCAACGAGAATGGTCTTTATTTTAATCCTGTCAACTCGCACTACATGCTCAATCTAAATTTAGTACTCAAGATCTATCCTGGAGGATTACTATTCGAGCCTGGTCTCATGTGTAATTACTGTGGTATTTTTTTTGAGCAGGGAGCAGTGCTCTGCATTGTTGAACATCCATTCATCTCCAGTCAAAAATCCATTCCATATGAAAATAAAATGGGTTAGAGTGATTCATTACATGCATACATATTCTCTCTCACACTAACATGTATTCAAGTGGAGCTGTCCCACACCTGGGCTTGAAGAGCACTCAGCCCAGCCAGAGAGGAAGTTTCTTGAATATTACAATTTTTTTTACTGCAACGCAAGAACTGATTGGCTATCGCCAGGGGTAACCAATATTGACCCCCGAGTGATACAAGAAGTAAAATCGAGAAGGAGAGATACTAACATTGCACCTAGTGCAAGCAGACACACAGAGACACATACACATACACACACACAGACACACACACACACACTCCACCACACAAAGACATGACAACACATTCTAAATACTCCTTTTCCAACAGTTACACTTCCTTCAATCCAAGGCTTTTCTGTTTGATATGGCTTACAAGTGTAATAACATGAGTTGAGCCCAGTTCCATTTCTACTCAAAAATCTGAAATTAAAATGGACCAAGGCCCAGCCCTGCTTTACGTTTCAACTGCTGCTTGAGAACTGAGTGACGAATGAACTGAACTGCATGACGGCAACTGAGGCCGAGGGAGAGAAAGAAGGAAAAGACACTGATGACACAAGAGACCATAAGATGTTTACTGGAAATGTAGGTTAACTGGTCCAATCAATCTATTCCCATCTGGGTCAAAGCTGAGGGGCATTCTCTCTGCTTCCGCTGCCCCTTGCTCTGTTGAAGAGGAAAACATTTTGGTTCTTT